>NC_134358.1:158718723-159018723 GCF_048569485.1 Anomaloglossus baeobatrachus | reverse complement strand
TCTCTCAAGACCAGGGAGTGTAATGGATTCTCTATAGAAGATCTTATTTCTGTGTAAAAGGTTCTTATCTTGGCTAAAATAGGCCTTAAAGGGGTGTTACACGCAGCGATATCGCAAGCGATGTCGCTGGTGAAAACACCCGCCCCGTCCTTTGTGCGTCACGGGCAAATTGCTGCCCGTGGTGCATAAAATCGTTTGGAAGCATCCCACGAACTTACCTGCCTAGCGACGTCGCTGTTGCCGGCGAACCTCCTCCTTTCTAAGGGGGCGGTTCGTGCCGGGTCACAGCAGCATCACTAAGCGGCCGTCCAATAGAAGCGGAGGGGCGGAGATGAGCGGGATGTAACATCCCGCCCACCTGCTTCCTTCCGCATTGCCGGCGGCCGCAGGTAAGCTGCAGTTCATTGTTCCCGGGGTGTCACACGTAGCGATGTGTGCTGCCTCTGGAACGACGAACAACCTGCATGCTCAACAATCAACGATTTTTTAAAAAGGAATGACGTGTCAACGATGGACGATAAGGTGAGTATTTTCCATTGTTAATGGTCGTTCCTTGCTGTCACACGCAACGACGTCACTAATGATGCTGGATGTGCGTCACGGAATCTGTGACCCCGGAGATATATCATTAGATACGTTGCTGCGTGTGATGGGGCCTTTAGAATAGAATAGGGTTAATTATCTGCTGTCTACACAGTCTACACAGCAAAGCTGAACGTTTAAACTACAGAAACCAGGGAATATCTCCATATTGTAAGTAATTCAAAGGCTAGTATGAAATATTTCTGATTTTATGTATGAAATATTAAGCAAAACTCAAGAAGAAATCAAATAAAAAAAACTGTTAGAAATAAAAGTTTAATTTATAAGACATTTTAACTGTTGAGGTTATTTCTCCAATTCCTTCACAGGACGAAGTCTACTCTTTATTTTGTAATCCCTTTACCTGAGAAGGAGTATTGCTGTTGGCTATTTCCATCAGTCTTATTGACTATGAGTGGAGGGGCAGACCACCACTCCATTTACATTAGGTACACTAGACATTGGAGAGTCCCAGAGTTCAGACCCCAACAAGTTAGCAATCCATCTTCTTGATCGGTAAAACAAAAAATAACAGGCATACTCGTTTTATTATGGCACATTGGTGGAAATGAAAGACAAAACTAGAAGGTGTTACTTGTGCTGAGTGGTTGCTTGAGTGATCATACAAGTGGGTTGAACCACTCACCTGGATATTATTGTGCAAGGTTCAGGCACAACACCAATACGGAAAATGCATTAATCCACCAGCTGCAGGAATGCCCCTTGTTCCCTGGATTGGAGAGGCTAAAAATTCAGAAGAACAATCAAATATAAAACCATGGACTGACTGTGCGCTGCCACAGAGTAGATGATCAAGGCAGGTAAAAAGATAATATATATATACAGTGTGTCCACCGCCATTAACTTGAAAACAGCGGCAGCTATAGGTATAGAAGTGGTGTCTAGGTATAGTAAAGTAGCCATGCGCTACGCAATGAAACCACCTATATCGCCACCTGGTGGAAAACAACGGAGTTAGCATTTTTATTTCGAAAATGGAACAAGATAGAGAAAAAAAGTGAATTAAAAATTTGAAGGGCATCATCAATTCAATACAAATCGACACCTTGCATACAGAAACGCTGTGATTAGAACGTGTAAAACTCACAAGGCTGCAGACATGAAGCGATACCTCATGGAGACCTTCCTACAAGTCATTGGGTATGGTGGTTGCGTGGAGTGGCCTCCACGCTCGCCTGACCTGAACCCATTGGACTTCTTTCTGTGAGGTCACATCAATCAGCAGGTGTATGCGACCCCTCCACCAACATTGCAGGACCTACGACGACGTATTACAGATGCTTGTGCAAACGTGTCACCTACCATATTGCACAACATGCAGCAAGATACAGTTTGCTGTCCAGAGTTGATATGTGCATTGCAGCTGACGAATGCCACTTTGAGCATCAAAGTTAAATGAGCGCCATATGCGTGACCAGTATTCAATGTTTTTGGGGGGTCATGAGTTTCATATCATAGCATTTCTGTATGCAAAGTGTCGATTCGTATTGAATTGATGATGCCCTACAACTTTGTAATTCACTTTTTTCTCTATCTCGTTCTGTTTTCAAAATAAAAATGCTAATTCTGTTGTTTTCCACCAGGTGGCGCTATAAGTGGTTTCATTGCGTAGCGCAAGGCTACTATGCTATACTATACTATACATGGCTACTACCTAGACACCATTTCTGTGCCTATAGCTGCCGACGTTATCAAGTTAATGGCGGTGGACAGGATATGGGTGGACACACTGTATATATTCTTAAAAAGTACACGCTACAGATCCGATCAGACTCCTTCATCTGGTCTGTCCTCATCAGACCTGATGAAGGAGTCTGATTGACTCTGTAACATGGTGTGTTTTAAGAATAAATATATTATCTTTTTACCCGCCTTGATCTTCTACTCTTTGTCAGCGCACAGTCAGTTCGTGGTTTTATTACATTGATTGAAATGGATTATTACTTTTGCTCCCTCTGAGCAGATCTCTGTCCTCCTCTAGTGGAGTGGTTCATATTAACTTCAACTCTGCCAGGTTGAATTTGCCATGAGTTTTTTTTATCTTTTTCCATTTCAGAGACATCAGGAATATACACTACCCGGTGTCCCTCCTTTTTATGGATTTTCTTAGAAAACTGACTCATTAATTTCTAAGTTCCTGATAGGGTATACATTTAAATGCAAACAGTAGCAGAAGTGAGCGAGACAATATTTTTTTGTCAAGGCTATAAAATTATATCTTCCATATTTAAATATCTACTTGATTGATTAAAGAGATGTACAATTACATCTAGGCTACAGTACTATGTAGTACCTATGATGGGATTTATAATGGTATAGCGATTTTATAGAGAAAACAACTTTAAAATGCCAACATCTTCAATTATATCTTACATCTAAACATTTTCAATCAAACAATCAAATAACTAAAGAATCATACAATGAAAGTGCATAAAACTAAGAGAAAGGTCTATTTTTAGAGTGTGATTCAGACCTTTTTTTTTTGCATGGTCCTGATAAATAGCTAGCCATTCAACAAATCAAACAAAGGGAAAAAGACATAGACAGGAAAAAAATGGTGCTTAAAGATTTTTCTTCTCCTCAAGCCATTTGATGTTTTCTCTGGCTGCTTCTTCATCTGTAAAGTACTTTCTCAAAAGTTTACTATTAAACAAAACGAAGTGAAAAAATGATATATATATATATTTTCAAAATACAAAAAAAGATTGTAATAATTATATTTCATCTTAAATGATAGTTCTGTTGTGCATTTGCTGTTCTCCAGATAGTGATTAAATAGGGGGATATCTTAATCAGCGCTGACAACAACCAATTATTTGCCGGAGGAAAAACCATTTGTTTGAATTTGCCAGTGGGCACTTTAAACTAATGTGCACTGTCAATCTAGATGCTAAACGGGCAGATTTGAGGCTCAATATTGACTTCTTGTTAAATTAAGGATCACTCTTATTTACCTTAGATTTGCCAAAAAGACAGTGTCCAAAGAATACGTGCATGTGTCATATAGTAGTTGTTTTTACACTGTGGCGGATTCAGGCTTTCATAGAAATGCTTAGTGAATGATATAAGTATTTTTACATAATAGAGCTGCTTTATAATATATCGGTTTCCTTGATTGGAAAAAATGTCGGTGATGGTTTCGGCTTTTCTCTGGCTTCCGGTTCTAGTCACACGGATGACAGCACCTCACCAGAGGTGTCCTTCCCTTTTTTCTCATCTAAAACATGGACAATTCCCGGTTTCAGTAATAGGTCATCTGAATCTATCTGACTTTTACTTTCTTCCACTTCACTGTATTTCCCTTTAGACTGTGTAGCCTTATTTAAGACCTCCTTTAAGCGATTCTTGAGTTCAACATCTGGACAGAAGATATATTCATAGAGCAATCCTGCCAGAACTGCTCCAATCACAGGGCCAACCCAGTACACCTAGGAAAAGATAAATGAGATGATTATTATTAGTGATGGGAGAATAGTAATTATTCATGTTCAAATTATTCGTAACGAATCCTAAAGTACTATTCCAGTATGCATTACAAATCTAATGCAAGTCAATGGGGAACCGGAGCATTTTTCTTGTAGTGATGAATACTGGAATAGTACTCGGTATTCGGTAAGCATCATTCGAGCACGAATAGTTACTATTCACCCAACTCTAAATTTATTATCATTAACACTGGCTAGTAGGGCATGGAAACTCATTTAATCATTTCAAGACCAGTCTAGTTACCACCATTCCTGACCAGGCACATTTTTGGATTTCATCTTTTAATGGCTTAACATTTTTTCTCTATTAGATATTTAAAAAGTTTTTTTCACATTGTGTGGAGCCTAATTTTCAATTTCATTTTCATGTTATTTTTATATTTCTTTTATTTTGTTGTTGATACTATGGTAAAATGTAAAGAACAATAGGGAATGTGTGTCTATTTTCAAATTCTTACATTTTTTTACAATTTCAAATGTTTGCTAAAAATATTTTAAGTTGTAATTCCCACTCTGTAGAAGTAATTTTTATATAGTGGATATATATATATTTTCTGACAAGGCTGGAGCTATAAACAGCAATTTGGCCAGAGGTGTTCAATTTCTTTTTGTTTTGCTTATTATTTTCTTGCTTTGTTCATTTATTTTTTTTTATTCATTTTACTTATTGTGCCTTCCCCATAAGTTTTTTAAAAAAAAACCTTTGGGGGGCATTTGATCATATTAATACATTATTTTTATTGCTGATTTACCCTTTAACTGGGTAGGTATATTAGTTACCCCCAGTTACAGGGGAAATCCAGCTTCCACGGTAGAGCTGAATGAGTTTTCTAGGACACAGCAGCTCCCTCTTTCTCCCTAAACTCAGCGATTACATGATCACTGGTTCTCGAGGAGGAAACACTGTCAGTATATCATCACTCCATATATATATTAGGTAGGTGAACATTTTAAATTGTATTTTCCTCTCTGCAGAAATATTTTTTATGTACACACAGGGTCTAAATTTTTGGTACCCCTCGTTTAAGAAAAGTAAAAATGTTGCATTTTGTTTTTTCTTTCTATCATTGTGTGAACAAATAATTTGTGAACTTCAGTGGATCAGTACATTTAAAGAGATACAAAATTTATATTTGGTATAAAAAACACTTTATTAAAAAAAAAACTTTAAGGCTCTGAGAAAATGGTGACACTAAAACAAATTACTTAAAATAATCTTTCCAGTGACATAGGTTTGTTAAAAAAAAAAATTTGTGGGATAAGTTACATTTTCACTGGTACCTTTTGAAATACATAAACTCATATTATTGGGAGTTGTAATGGACAAAAATAATAGCAATTATGGCATTTCTTTTCTTCGCACTGAGTGCACAGGCAAATGGCATTCTGTCAGCTGGTTTTTGCTAACTAATCTGAAAGCAGTATAATTGTAGGGTCCGAGACCCTGACTCCAGGGATGCGTCACTTACTCTTCTACTTAGCATAGTTTTTTATAAAATCACTGTTTTATCAGCAGAAGATTATCATTAATAGAGACTAATTGGCATGCTGCTAGGTAGTCCAACCCCACCCCCACCATCGATTGGCAGCTAATAAGTGTTGTGGGTGGGGTTATACAGAGCCCAGCATAAAGAGAGCTGGTAAATGTGCAGCAGATAAAATAGTTTTTAATCAAAAGTGCAGCACCCAGAAAAGGAAGTGATACATCACTAGAATTTGGGTCTTTGCCCATATGTCATGCTGCTCTCAGATGGAGAAGCAAAAACCTGGTGACAGATTCCATTTAAATAATGAGATCATTTTGTAGCTTGGATATATTAGATATGGACTTTTGTTTTTACATACAAAATTTTTAATGGTGTAAGTTTTTACTATTTTTTACATTTTTAAACATTGTTTAAAACAGGTATTACTTATCAACTTAGTACTGTTTGGGAATTAAACGTCTATGAGCTTGAATACACATATAATTTTTTTAGATTTTATTGTATTATGATTATCAATGTCTTGTTCTCATTTTCTGATAAGTGTAATTAAAGAAAACTCTGATCTCAGATGTTTAATTTTTTTATTGCTAGGACCATGGGTGACTATACTTTCTTGCATTTTGGTGATTGTTTTGAGGAGGTGTCTTGTGATGCATGGTGGTGTATGGTGTTGCTAAAGTAGACATTTGTTTAATGGCGATACCCTGGCATTACCATAATTTGGAAACAGCATCACACATAATGCTCATGGTTTCATAACCAGACATCATAGAAACCTCTGTGTATAGGATCATTGAGCAGATAACTCCTGAGACATGCCAACAGAAATAGAGAATACATTTACAAGTAAGTCAGCAAAGTATGCAAATACATAGCATGGCAGATATTACCCAGTGATTCTCCCAAATGTTCATAATAACAGCTGGTCCAAAAGATCTAGCTGGATTCATGCTGGCGCCGGTATAATTGATCTAATAACAGATTGGCATGTAAAGAGAAATGTTAGTAAATAGGAGCTGGAAAAAGAAATCACGCAAAATAGGGTCTTATTCAATTAAAATTAAAGGAGCAATAACTCAGAGAGGCTCACCTTGTGCGGTTGTGCAAGTCACAACCACCATAACACGCCTGAGGCCACTGCAGAACCCATGTGGAGATACAAACAATGGAAGGAAGAAATGGGTTAATTTCCTGAGTTGCCAATCCAATCCAAATGATGTAGATAAAATATGATTCATTGGTCAATGCGTTTCAAAGCCCTCAGAGAATGAAATGAAAGGGCGTTGAAACTCGGTGACCAAAAAAAATCATATTTTATCGACATCATTTGGACTGGTTTAGTGGCGCAGGAGATTAACCCTTTTCTTCCTTCCATTGTTTGTAAAGAGAAATGTTAGGAATATGTTCATAACATTTTGTGAAAAATAAAGAAAACAAGAGTTTTTAATGCCTAATACTCTCAATTTCTATTTTTTTCTATCTACTGCCTTACATGGTATAAAGATGTAATATTTCTCCAGGGACATCTTGTTAAATGGTAATCTTTTTTTTTTTTTTTTTTTTACAACCCTTACCCTTAGAATGGTGCATACCTTGCTGATCACTGAGGGACTAATACTTGGGACACTCGACTACTCTGAGATCGAGATTCTGGAATGCTATCCTCGTCCTGTAGGTATCTAGAAGTTTCAGATCTGAAATCCCAGGATAGTACAGATTGAGAATGACTTTTCTTTTTTTGGTAGCAATGAAGGAATCTTTTAAGATTTGAATTTTCCAGATTATCCAGATTATCCATTTCTAAGATTTGCTGCTAATTGAAAGTACAAGTACTACAAAGTCTTCAATTGACCTTAAAGATATTATAGTTTTTAAGGTTGAAGGGAGACTCTAAGTCCATCTGGTTCAACCCGTAGCCTAAGGGGCACTTTGCACACTACGACATCGCAAGCCGATGCTGCGATGCCGAGCGCGATAGTCCCCGCCCCCGTCGCAACTGCGATATCCTTGTGATAGCTGCCGTAGCGAACATTATCACTACGGCAGCTTCACATGGACTCACCTGTCCTGCGACCGTCGCTCTGGCCGGCGACCCGCCTCCTTATTAAGGGGGCGGGTCGTGCGGCGTCACTGCGACGTCACATGGCAGGCGGCCAATAGGAGTGGAGGGGCGGAGATGAGCGGGATGTAAACATCCCGCCCACCTCCTTCCTTCCGCATATCCTACGGAAGCCGCAGTGACGCCGTTAGGAGATGTGCCTCGCTCCTGTGGCTTCACACACAGCGATGTGTGCTGCCGCAGGTACGAGGAACAACATCGGACCGTCGCGTAAGTGTAATCACGGATTACGCCGACGCTGCACCGATGATGCGATTACGACACTTTTGCGCTCGTTAATCGTATCATCGAGCCTTTACACACTACGATGTCGCATGCAATGCCGGAAGTACGTCATTTTCAATTTGACCCCACCGACCTAGCACCTGTGATGTCGTAGTGTGCAAAGCCCGCCTAACATGTTGATCCAGAGGAAGGCAAAAAAAACCCCAATGTGTCAAACAAGCTCCAATGGGGAAAAAAAATCCTTCCTGACTCCACATACGGCAATCAGACTAGTTCCCTGGATCAACACCCTGTCATAAAATCTAATATACATAACTGGTAATATTAAATTTTTCAAGAAAGGTATCCAGGCTCTACTTAAATGTTAGTATTGAATCACTCATTACAACATCATGCGGCAGAGAGTTCCATAGTCTCACTGCTCGTACAGTAAAGAATACTCGTCTGTGATTATGATTAAACCTTCTTTCCTCAAGACGTAGCGGATGCCCTCGTGTTCCAGTCGCAGGCCTAGGTGTAAAGAGATCTTTGGAAAGGTCTCTGTACTGTACCCTCATATATTTATACATTGTGATTAGATCCCCCTTAAGCCTTTGTTTTTCCAAACTAAATAACCCCCAAGTTTAATAACCTGTCTTGGTATTGCAGCCCACCCATTCCTCTAATAATCTTGGTCGCTCTTCTATCTACCTGTAATATTATGCTATTTATAACCTTCTATACTTTTGCTATCAAAAAAAGCATCCATTCCTCTCTTAAATTCATTCAGTGAGTTGGCCATCACCACTTCCTCATACATATATATATATATATATATATATATATATATATATATATATATATATATATATATATGTATAACACTATTCTCTTTTCCTCATACATTAATCTTCACAAAAAAACTTAATTTGATCACAACGTGTAAAAGCAGCTTTACAATTTTTTTTAGTGATTATGGCTTTCTCTTCCAAACCCTTTGACTAAGCTGTGAACTAGAGAAAAACCTCAAGCCCCTGAGCAGGCGGAGGTGGAGCATGGAACCAGTGCCCCATATTGGGAGCGACAGTGGCAACAGCTGAAGACCGAGATCACAGTCCGGGAGAAGAGGAAGGCGGAAGTACTAGCCCGCACCTACCTGGAGAAGGACAACCTCAGGCAGGCAATTTTCCGGGTGCGGGGTCTGACGTATCAAGGACAGTTTCAGCATTTTAACCCCCAGAAGGGATGGGGCTTTATTTACGAGCCGGGCCTGGAGGCCGAGATTTTTGTAACCTGGAGAGATGTGGCCCCTCATCTGCCTACAGGCCACCCGGATCGAGACCTGGAGCCCGGAGAGCTGGTCTCTTATACCCGGCACTGCGGAGAGAGGGGGTGGTTCGCCCTCGATGTAAGGAGGTGGGCAGCCGCTGGTGAGCAGTTGTACATCTACCCCTCTCTGCCATTGCCAAGACCGGAAGATGATGAGTAAGGGGTTCCCGGCTACCCCAGTTAAACCCCGTTGGATTTCTTCAGTTTTTACATGAACCATGGCTTTGGACTGGAAAGCCAACCCAAAAACTTTTGGGCTTGGTAAATACACCCTGACCAACCTTCTTGTCCCGCAGCATCCTCTGGAGAGGCTGATTGGAGGAAGGGACTGCGGTGGAGTTGGCCGAGGCCCAGTCGCTACTGAAACCGGTGACTACCCTCCAGACCAGGGGTCCCTGGACTTGGGGCGCTTGAGATAGACTGCCGGGTAAGGAACTTTTTACCCGGCCCGTGTGGGTATCACCCGGACCCGTTCCTGGACTTGGGAAAAGGGGTGCCAACCAGTTCTTAGGGGTGGCACCAGGGTCAGGTTTGCTTGGATGGGCACGGCAAGAAGGTGGTCCAGTCCGTCCTCTTCCGTAAAGTTATGCAACATTTAAGATTGGTGCCTCCCGTAAGGAAAGAAATTGTATAAATGTTATTACTGTATAATTGTATCCTGTTTTTATCCTTTTTTCACAGTTCCAGTTAAAAAAATAATAAACGGTGGTGGTCGGACAGCCTGCGGATGGTCTGTATTAAACCAAGGGGGAATATGACACCCTGGCAAAACCAGGTAGTCACACAGATTAGGCCCCCGTATAACACCGCTCCCACACAGGGTTAAACCAGCCGACAAAATCCCAGTCTCCCCCTCAGAGAAGGACAGACACACCAGTGGGCGGGACCAGGCGGAAAAAAAATGCCCACCTAGGGGTCTGGAGAGCAGGAAAACAGAGAGAGAAGTCTTGAGTCACGTTCAGGAGTGGAGTGGAGGAGTCAAGCTCAGGCAGCCAAGGCCTGAAGTTCAAGCTGACAAATGTCAGGGTCGGAGCCCTGACACATTGGCTAGGTGGCAGACAGTGGTCAGTGCCAGCAGGAGATGGGGAGACGGCTGCTGGAGATCCGAGGTGGACCGGGGCAGGGTTGTAGCCCACCGGTACCGACACCAGAGAACCGACCCGGAAACCGTGCACACAAGGGGGTACTCGGACCCTGAAGCCAGGACCGGCAATGACGGACTAGCTAATTAACTGATTGAGGGCAGGATTCCAGGTCCTGTCCCAACCTAAGTCCCGAAAAGTAGACAACCACCCACAGAGAGGGATAGGACATCTGCCAGGGCCTGGTAGATCCCACGGGTCAGCGTCTGACGGGCACGGCTCCCAACCAAAGGACCGGGAGCAGACTCCTGCGTTACACACCGGGAAGTCTAACACAAGAAAACACAAAGTGCAGAGGAAAGGGTCATTGACCACCGGCCCGGGTGTGGGACCAGATACACCCGTCTGCGGCAGCCGGCCACCATCACCTTGGTTTACCAAAGGGCTTGTGTGATTTATTCAACTGTGAGTAACATCCCCGGCCTGACCGGGTCCACTGGCCCCTGCCGTTATCATCCCCTGCACACAGACATTGGCCCCAGGGCATCCATCCCTGCCCACGGAGGGGTTAATATCCAGCTACCAGCCCATCACCCCCGGGAGCCCCACAGCAGAAGCAGTGGTGCTACATCTCACCACGCACCGTGGGTGGCGTCACAAACAGTTTTCAACAACACCCACACAAATACACGCCCCCCTTTTATTCGAAGTGTCCGCGTGACCCCCGGGTCCGGTAGAGTCCCTCGAGCCATACCGCAGATTCAGATCCGGGCAGCATGGCTGCTGGCATGAGGGCGACACATTAACATATGTACAGAACCTAAACTCCGGACTCAGACACTGATTTGTTTAAAAGTACAAATAACAAGTAGTTAAAAGTAACAACAAATACAAACCAAAAGCTATGAATGACTCTGATGAACTTAAACAGTCGTTGTATTACATTGACTGCCATTTCTGTTTATTAGGACTTATGAGCAGTTTCAGATGAACAATCACTCTCGGTGCAGACTGCATGCAACATGAATCGTATACGGACAGCACACTGACCAATACAAATCAATGTGGTAGTTCACATGAATGTTTTTACACATGAACCGATGGTCTTCATATAAAAAATTTGCAACATGTACTACTTTCATTCATATTCCAAATAAGACTCATCAATAAGTAAAGAACGGATCACACAATGGTTACTGTCCATATGTCAAGATTTTCTCATGGATTCATTACAATTATTACGATAGGACATCGTATTTGGCTGTTTATTATTTATTAATTTGTTCATGTGAAAAACGGATGTGCAAATCAGATATAAGGATTGCATATGGATGTAAAAACGGATACACAGCTGACATATGGGTTGTATACAGTTGATACTAAAAATGAAAAATCATCTTTCACTGAGGGAAGAATAGACGATTGTGCATAGTTTCATCGGAACCTAGCCTTCCGCTGACTGCCATTTATATGAGTCAATATTGTTGTAGTAAGCTCCTGCTGTAAGTGAAGCGCCTATAGCATAGATAGATGAACTGGGGTCTTTGCTGTAGTTGCTCTCCTTTCCGACACATGGAGACCCCTATTTGCTATCCACATGGCCTCACAGCTGTTGTCCATTGCTAATGTTACAATGTGACAAAAAGATCATAAAAGTAACCAGAAATTAATAAAACTCTATACTTACAGCAAATAAATGTCCTATGGCCACAGAAAATCCAATGGCCAATGCTACAGCCCCGGTAATATCATTACGCTTTGAATCACAGCTTGCACAAATTGTAAATAGCAGTTGAAAGGTTATTACCAATTCAACAAGGATCCCATGTCCAGGGGAAAGCATCTTGTTAACCTATGGATATCAAAAGTAGGGTCAATTTACTGTAAAGTCAAGCATTGCATTAGGGATTCATGTCATGACTGGTCAGATTTCATTTTTTTGCAAGAATAAGCAAAGTATTTTCTATTCTGTGTCTGTTCTTGGCTTCTAGAATATACAGTATATCACAAAAGTGAGTACACCCCTCACATTTTTGAAAATATTTTATTGTGCATTTTCATGGGAAAATATGAAGAAATGACACTTTGATACATTGTAAAGTAGTCAGTGTACAACTTGTATAACAGTGGAAATTTGGGGTGTCCTCTAAATAATGCAACACACAACCATTAATTTTTAATCCGCTGGCAACAAAAGTGAGTACACCCCTGAATGAAAGTGGCAAAATTGGGCCTAAGGTGTCAATATTTTGTGTGGCCACCATTATTTTCAAGCACTGGCTTAACTCTCTTGAGCATGGAGTTCACTACACCTTCACAGGTATAATCTTCCACACCTCCATGATGACATCACGGAGCTGGTGGATGTTAGACACCTTGTAATCTTCCACCTTCCATTTGAGGATGTCCCACAGATGCTCAATAGGGTTTAGGTGTGGAGACATGATTAGCCAGTCCAGCACCTTTACCATCAGTTTCTTTAGCAATGCAGTGGTCGTCTTGGTGGAGTGTTTGGGGTCATTATCATGTTGGAATCCTGCCATGCAGTCCAGTTTCTGAAGGAAGGATATCATGCTCTGTTTCAGTATGAAGCAATAAAAAATGTTTCATCCAGCACTTGAATATATAGTATCCCAAATTCACGGACTTGATAAAAACATTATTGATTTTATGGGTGTGCAAAAGTACAAATAATTAAAATCATTGCGTCTTACGCGTTTCAAGCCGAACAAGGGTTCTTACTCATAGCATAACGTAAGTAGACAAACTAAAAACACTTTATACACCATACCAGGAAGAGGAAAAATTACCCCACCTCCAGATAATTAATCTATGCATCCAGATGGATCATCAGGGCGTGAACACATAACCAGCAAAGTTCATCATGAATCCCAAGAAAAATTCCCTTCACATAGTGAGTGAATGAAGAGAAAAACACCAAAAAAGCATTTTATGTTCAAAGGATTACTAGCAAAAAACATTATATCATATCAGGCATACATTTAGACATATACATATCAGATCAAACATATGCATCACAGTAAACTCCAAAGGATACAAAAAATTAAAAAAATATATTAAATTAAATAAGCATATGTCCAAAGGTATGAATCACAGGCATTAAACAAATTTTTGTGTACAAATATTATTATCAAAAAATTATTATCAGAAAATGTCATATACATCAACATCGTAAAAGAGAATATATACCAAATAGACTTTCTGTACCATAAAATGGATGAATCAATATCATACAAAATAAACATAACAGATGTCTAAGATGATGAGACAGTGTATGACAAATCTTAGTAATAATATAGCAAATCTGTCTTATAATTAAGGCCAGAGGGGCTACTGGTCTGGAGGCGTGAAATCCAGAAAGCCTCCCTAGCTCTCAAGCGAGAGATCCAATCTCCACCCCTACGTAACCATGAGACCTTTTCTAGAACTGACACAGTTAAACTATCCGTGCAACCACCGTGTTTTTCAAAAAAAATGTCTTGATGTTGTTGTATACAACATTTTCTGGTAATAATTTTTTGATAATATTTGTACACAAAAATGTGTTTAATGCCTGTGATTCATACCTTTGGACATATACTTATTTAATTTTTTTTTTTATTTTTTGTATCCCTTGGAGTTTACTGTGATGCATATGTTTGATCTGATATGTATATGTCCAAATGTATGCCTCATATGATATAATGTTTTTTGCTAGTAATCCCTTGAACATAAAATGCTTTTTTGGTGTTTTTCTCTTCATTCACTCACTATGTGAAGGGAATTTTTCTTGGGATTCATGATGAACTTTGCTGGTTATGTGTTCACACCCTGATGATCCATCTGGATGCGTAGATTAATTAGCTGGAGGTGGGGTGATTTTTCCTCTTCCTGGTATGGTGTATAAACTGTTTTTAGTTTGTCTACTTGCGTTATTATATGAGTAAGAGCCCTTGTTCGGCTTGAAACACGTAAGACGCAATGATTTTAATTATTTGTACTTTTGTACACCAATAAAATCAATAATGTTTTTATGAAGTCCGTGAATTTCATGGAATTGGGATACTATATCTTCAAGTGCTGGATGAAACATTTTTTCTTGCTTCATTTATCCCGGGATCCGGCCCACTGACAGTCCGTGCACTGATCTCTAAAACCGGCCACAGCAAATCTAGAGGTGAGCTGATCCACAAAATACCTTTTTCAGTATGTTCCAGTACAAGACGGTATTTATGGTCCCCTCAAACTGTAGATCCCCACAGCCAGCAGCCCTCATGCAGCCGAAAACCTTAACACCCTCACCACCATATGTGACTGTAAGCAAAATACACCTGTCGATGTACTCCTCACCTGATTGCCGCCACACACGCTTGACACCATCTGAACCAAATAAGATTATTTTGATCTCATCATACCACAGGACATGTTTCCAGTAATCCATATCCAGGGTCTGCATGTCTTCAGCAAACTGTTCGTGGGTTTTCTTGTGCATCATGATAAGAAAAGGCTTCCTTCTGGGATGAAAGCCATACAGACCACTTTATTGTGATGTGCAGCATATGATCTTAGCACTGACAGACTGATGCTCCACCCCCCTATAACCTCTGCAACAATGTTGGCAGCACTCTATGTTTCTACACACATCTATTTTGAAAAGACAACCTCTGGATAGGGCACTGGACATGTGCAATCAATTTGTTTGGTCGCCCATGGCGAGGTCTGTCCTGAGTGAAACCTGTCTTGTTAAACCGCTGTATGGTCTTGGCCACCCTGCTGTAGCTCAGTCTCAGGGTGTTGGCAATCTTCTCACAGCCTAGACCATCTTCATGTAGAGGAGGAATTCTTTTTGTTTTTATATGAGGTGATTTACCTTACCAGTGACCAGTATGAGAGTGGGTGTGAGTGATAACACCACATGTAACACACTTGCTCTAAATTCAGACCTGAGACCTTCTAACACTAATGAGTTACATTACACCAAGGGAGGGAAAATGGCTAATTGAGTACAATTTGGCCATTATCACATAGGGGTGTACTCACTTTTATTACCAGCGGTTTTGACATTAATGGCTGTGTGTTGAGTTATTTAGAAGGCAAACCAAATTTACACTGTTATGCAAGCTGTACACTGACTAGTTTACATTGTATCAAATGGAATATCTTCAGTGTTGTCCATGAAAAAAATATAATAAAATATTTTTCAAAGCTGTGAGGGGTTTACTCACTTTTGTGACATACTATATTTATTGGCTTGAGTCGAGAACGCTAAAATAATTTTTATGTTATGTGTGTATTATGACATATTATTAGAAACAACAATTTTCAGCAGGTTATCCATGTCTTTAAAAAATGCTTACTGCTTTTTTTGATTGCATCCAATTCATAATATTTGTACCATTTTTGAAGTCTATTTTATATGTGCTCATCTGCTTTTTTGTCTTCCACTTTGTTGCAGAATTTAGCGATTCCAGATGTTTTCGGCTGATTTATCAATAGGACTTTTTACAAATTCACTGAATTTGATGCAACTTTCCCCAGTCCCCCTATCCCTGGTTTACTTTTGAGTATGAGAGCATTTTGAAAAACGTGCAACTGTTTGCACCAAAAAGTCACAAAATAGTTCAAGGCAGAAAAAAAAAGACTTTTAAGACTTTGCACCAGATTTAACCCCTTACTGCCAAAGCCTGTGTTCACCTTAATGACAAGGCTAAATTTTAAAATTCTGACCGTTGTCATTCTATGTGTTAAGAACTTTGGAACTCTTCAACGGATCCCAGTGATTCTGAGACAGATTTTTTTTTGTAACATTTGGTACATTACTATAGTAGTAAATTTAGATTGAAATTTTTTATATCTATTTGTAAAAATATCGTAATTTTGGGGCAAATTTTTAAAATTTTGCAATTTTAAAACTTTTAGTTATTATGCCCCTAAAACAGAGAGTTATGGCTTAATAAATCCCACATGCTTACATTACATCAACACAGTTTTTTAAACATTTTTTTGTTAGGAAGTTAGAAGGGTTAAAATGTTATCAGCAATTTCAAGAACTCTTGATGGGCCTAAACAATGGAAACCCCCCCATCATACACTATTGCATAATTTCTTCTGAGTACATTGATACCCCATATGTGGTCAAAAACTACTATTTGGGTGCATGGCAGAACTCAGAAGGGGAAGGAGCACCATTCAACTTTTGGAGCAGAAAATTGTCTGAAGTAAGTAGTTGACGCCATGTTGTATTTGCTGAGTCCTGATGTGCTTAAACAATGGAAGCCCTCACAAGTAACCCCGTTTTGGAAACTACACCCCTCAAGGAATTAATTTAGAGGTGTGGTGAGCACTTTGAATCCACAGTTGCTCCACAGAATTTTTTAAAGTTGAAAATGACAAAATAATTTTTTACCACAAACATATTGTTTTTGCCCATATTTTTAATTTCAATAAGTGTAACAGGAGAAAATGGACTATACACTTTCTTGTGCAAGTCCACTGCATACACCTATGTGCATATGTGGTTGAAAACTACTTTTTGTGTGCATGGCATGGTTCAGAAGGAAAAGAGTGATACTTGAATTTCGGAGTATCATTTTGGCTTTAATAAATTGCAGACACCATGTCACATTTGAAAAGCCCCTGACATGTCAACACAGGAGAAACCCCCACAAGTGACTCCATTTTGGAAACTACACCACTCAGAGAATTTATGTAAGGGTGCAGTAAGCATTTTTCACTTTCAGGTGATCTCATAATTGTATAACATTGGTTTGAGTAAATTAAAATGTCCCACTTTTTGCAATGAAATGTTGCTTTTGTCCTAAGTTTTTAATTTTCAACAGGGTATTACGAGAAAATTAAAAGTAGAAAATGTTACACAGTTTCACCTGAGTTCTCCAATACCCCATATGTGGTTGAAAACTACTTTTGAGGCACAGTGCAAAGCTCAGAAGGGAAGGAGTGATATATTGCAGTGCAGATTTTGCTGGAATGGTTTGAGGGTGCCATGTCACATTGACAGAGTAGCTTAGGTGCTAGAAAAGCAAACCCCCATAAAAGACCTCATTTTACAAACTACACCCCTCAATTAATTAATCTAGAGGTACAGCAAGCATGTTGACACCATATGTGCCTCACAGAATTTTATACAATTGTTAAACATTTTTACCACTAAAATGTTTTTAGCCTTCAAATTTTAATTTTTATAATAGCTAGTAAGAAAAAAATGGGCTACACAGTTTGTTATACATTTTCGCCTTAGTGCACCAATTCCGTATATGTAGTCAGATACTACTTTCAGGCACAAGGAAAAGCTCAGAAGGGAAGGAACACCATATTATAGTGCAGATTTTGGTGTTTTTTTATGGGGAAGCCACAATGTTTTTTCAGAGCCTTTCTGTTACCAGTAATGTGGAAGCCCCCTAGATTTCCATTGACAGATGATGGACCTGAGTGAAGGCTTGTTTTATATTGTGCGGAATGAGTTAAAGCTTTATATAGGAACATTTTACATGACATTTTGGAACACATGTATCCTGAACTCTACGCTGAGCACTTACTTTGGGGTTTATGTCTTACTCTCCTAATAACATTATTCAGATGACACTCCCGAGGGATCCATTCACTAGATTGAGGCAGCAGGACTGCATCTGGCCTTTTTTAGTTATGTCACTCTTTTCAGAAGTGCCCAAAATTGTGGCCAACTTTTATAAACATTTAAAAAGCCAGACACTGCTGGATTATAGGCAAGAGAAAGTCAACAATGTCTCCATTTGCTTCATTTTAGTGAATGTTCTGTCAGTAGTTCCATCTGAATTTCAGAGATTTACATGGAAACCCCGGAGTAAGTGCTCAGAGTAGAGAACAGGATAAATGTGAGCCGAGCCTTAGGCGGGCTTTGCACACTACGACATCGCAGGTGCAATGTCGGTGGGGTCAAATTGAAAATGACGCACTTCCGGCATCGCATGCGACATCGTAGTGTGTAAAGGCTCGATGATACGATTAACGAGCGCAAAAGGGTCATAATCGTATCATCGGTGCAGCGTCGGCGTAATTCATGATTACGCTGACGCGACAGTCCGATGTTGTTCCTCGCTTCTGCGGCAGCACACATCGCTGCGTGTGAAGCCGCAGGAGCGAGGAACATCTCCTACCGGCGTCACTGCTGCTTCCGTAGGATATGCGGAAGGAAGGAGATGGGCGGGATGTTTACATCCCACTCATCTCCGCCCCTCCGCTCCGATTGGCCGCCTGGCGTGTGACGTCGCTATGACGCCGCACGACCTGCCCCCTTAACAAGGAGGCGGGTCACCGGCCAGAGCGACGGTCGCAGGACAGGTGAGTCCATGTGAAGCTGCCGTAGCGATAATGTTCGCTACGGCAGCTATCACATGGAAATCGCTGCTGCGACGGGGGCGGGTACTATCACGCTCGGCATCGCAGCATCGGCCTGCGATGTTGCAGCGTGCAAAGTACCCCTTACTGTGATCTTTGGGAGGCAGAATAAAAAAATAATAGCAGGTCAAGAATTCAGTTTATTTATTTTTGATGCCATTCACTGTGCAGAATAAGTGATGAGATGTATTTTTTCTTCATTTCAGTGCAATTACAGGGATACCACATTTATATGTTGTTTTTTAATGTTTTGCCTCCTCTACACAAAACAGTTATTTATATATATATATATATATATATATATATATATATAAAAAATGATTTTTGCATTGCTATATTCTGACAGGCATAGCTTTTTTTATTTTTCTGCTGGTGGAGCTGTATGGCAGCTTCTATTTTGCGGGACATGATGACTTTTTCAGTGATACCATATTTATTTATATTTGGCTATTTAATAGTGTTTTATTCCACTTTTTTATGGGGGTATGATGAAAAAACCTAATTTTTGGTACTTTTTTATACGGTGTTCACTGAGGGGGTTAACTAGTAGTGTAACAGATTAATAAATCAGGTCATTCTGGATGTGGCAATACCAAATATGTGTGCTTTTTTTTAATTTAAATACACGTGTTCATTTTTTTATTTTATTGTTATCGATTTGGGGATTTGTAAAAAATATTTTTACAGTATTTTAAAACTTTTGTTTTTACTTTTTTTACTTAGTCTCCATATAGGACATTAACTTTTATTGGTTTGATCGCTGTTGCACAAGCATAGCCAGGCGACTTCCAGGTCATCATTTAACCTTAGGTTGCCATGGCAATGATCAGGCCCCCGTGATTCTATTAGGGAGAGGGATTGCTCTCCCTTTTCACAACCTCCTGAATGCTGTGAATGCTATTGATGGCCTCATTTATGGGATTAAACAGCCTGGTGTGGTGCAGGCATCGGCCCTAGCTTTGACAGCTGGAGTTCAGCTATCACTTAAGTTGAGCTCCTAACAGCGATCACGTGGGAACAGTTACTGTGCCTGCACGATCGCCAGCATGAAACTAGTGCATCCACTTGTGGGAAAACACCACAAAAAACGGTATCCAATGTGAGGAAATGGTTAAGAATCTTGTGAACTATTTTGAAGATGTTGGCTCCAAAAACATAACTAATACTCAAAGACAAAATGGAAAGTGACTTAAAAAAAACAGCAGTTGATGAATTATGGTTTATAAGTCTAAAACTCATACAATGATCAAAAAGGATATGTTGTGATAATTACCTTGGTAACGCCCAAATCCCCAGCAACTTCTGATGGAGTAACAATGTAGAGAATTCCTGCTCCTGCAATAGCACCCAAACATTGTGCAACAATATAAAATGCTGACTTAGCGATGCTGATTTTCCTCATGCACACCATTGCAATAGTGACTGCTGGATTAATATGGCCTCCACTAATATGTCCAAAACATTGTACTAGGGTTGCAATGCTAAGTCCAAAACAGAGTGAGATAAGAACCAGGTCTGCAGGTTGACGACTTTCCTTTGGACTCCAGTTAATAGTTGAACCAAGACTCAAAAGGACAAATATGAGCATAGCCAGAAATTCGCCAACTACTCCTTTCCAAAACGGTTGTGTCCAGACGCCTTTGCACGCGACCATGATTGATTCACACTTACACAAAGGACCACACTTTCTGAAATAGAGAGAATAAACCTCATGAGTTTGCATCTGGTGTTATTCAAACATTTTTCATAATGAAACAATGTCTCCAATAGTAAATCAAGTAAAGTAGCACATGGTGAAGACCTTAGCTAAAAGTTTATTGCTTAACATACATATCTCTTTAACCTTTGAAGAGCTGTGTAGTTGCTAGACGTATGTTTTCCCTGTAAAATGCTCTTGGCACTCATGCAAGAACAGTGTAGTTTGGGGGCAACATGTAAGAATTATCATATTAAAGCACATCATGACTTTTATATAAATCGTCTGATTGTTTTCCAAGTTATTAAATATAAATTAACTTGCTGTAAAATATAAATGAACACATATCAACATTATGTGTATAGACAAAGTGCCTGGCAAAACTCAATATTAGACCTGAGTGTGAATCAACATGGAATTGTTCCAACCTGATTTTCATACTTTGATGAATAAAGCTGTAAATGTTAATAAACATTCTGGTGAACGCTTTAAATTTTAATACTATGCTGTCAGGTAATGTACTTTTACTTCCATGCCCAAAATTTAGTCGGACAACAGATAAAGCCTACAGTGAATTGTATACTGTACAATGTATTATTGGATTTATCCTTTATGAGTGTTTGAAGATAAAATAATCAAAGTGTATTCACATATCAAATGTATATTTGCACTTAAAGGGCAACTGTACTTATGAGTAGAGATGAGCGAACCGGTCCCGGTTCGGCTTGAGGCCGGTTCGCCGAACGGGGGTCCCGTTCGAGTTCGGCTCGTCGAACGTTCGACGAAC
The DNA here is from genome assembly GCF_048569485.1 of Anomaloglossus baeobatrachus. Classification (NCBI taxonomy): domain Eukaryota; kingdom Metazoa; phylum Chordata; class Amphibia; order Anura; family Aromobatidae; genus Anomaloglossus; species Anomaloglossus baeobatrachus. The sequence continues at coordinate 158,997,537 of NC_134358.1, read as the reverse complement.
CGAACTCGAACGTATAGGCTACAATGGGAGGCAATCACAAACACATAAAAATGCATTATAAATGTACACAAACAGTTAATAAACATTGCCATAACACTTACCGGTCCCCGCGATCCCTTCTGCACTCTGTCTCCTGCCGCTATTCCATCCGATGATCGCTTAATCCTCCCGGTGACCTGCACTGCCAGCAGAGATGCAGGACCTATCGTGACGTCAAAATAGCCATGTGATCAGTCACGTGGCTATTATCTCATTGGCTACAGACTGGTCACATGACTATGACACGTCATGTAGGATCTGCGAGTGCATCTCTCCGGTACACGGTGCACATATGTGTATCGCCGTGTACCGGCGACATGCTCTAGCACACGGTCGACTCCCCGTTCCGTTAGGGACCGGCTGACACAGCCGGTCATTAACGGAGATCACCGTTGCCATAGCAACGCAGTTAGCGGTGACGTCACCGCTAACCGCGGCTCCGAGAGCACCGTTGCTATGGTAACGCGTCTGTCAGCGTTACCGCTGTTACCGCTGACAGCCAGCACTGATCACTCACGGAGTGAAGGCTGCACGCTGCTGCACGATTGTAGTGAGGATTGTAGTGAGGATGAGGTTCCCCAGCCCCAAGTGATGAGCTGGTGAATCTCATCCTTCCTCACTACAATCGTCACTACTACTACACTAGTGAGGATTGTAGTGAGGATGAGATGCCCCAGCCCCAAGTGATGAGCTGGTGAATCTCATCCTTCCTCACTACAATCGTCACTACTACTACACTAGTGAGGATTGTAGTGAGGATGAGATGCCCCAGCCCCAAGTGATGGGCTGGTGAACCTCATCCTCACTACAATCGTCCCTACTACTACACTAGAAAGAAAGAAGACAGAAGAGCAGGATCGTGGAGGGGTGACAGGGGGTAATAAAGATGGAGTCTCTAATGTGTCTGTGTATTTATTTCTATTAAAGTATTTTTTCTCTGTGTGGTGTCTTTTTTTTAACCCTTTATTGGAGATTCTTAATGGCCGGGTCAAACGTGCCTGACATTAAGAATCTCTGGCTTAATACTGGCTAGTAAAACAAAGCCAGTATTAACTCATGATTACCCAACAAGCCACCCGGCTCCAGGGCTGTTGGAAGAGTTGGAAACAGCGCCAGATGATGGCGCTTCTATGAGAGCGCCATTTTCTGGGGCGGCTGCGGACTGCAATTCGCAGCAGAGGCGCCCAGAAACCTCGGGCTAACCTGTGCTGTGGATTCCAATCCCCAGCTGCCTAGTTGTACCCAGCTGGACACAAAAATGGGGCGAAGCCCACGTCATTTGTTTTTTAATTATTTCATGAAATAAGTGAAATAATTAAAAAAAACGGACTTCCCTATATTTTTGGTTCCCAGCCGGGTACAAATAGGCAACTGGGGGTTGGAGGCAGCCCGTGGCTGCCTGCTGTACCTGGCTAGCATACAAAAATATGGCGAAGCCCACATCATTTTTTTGGTGGGCAAAAAAATTCTGCATACAGTCCTGGATGGAGTATGCTGAGCCTTGTAGTTCTGCAGCTGCTGTCTGCTCTTCTCCATACAGATAGACAGCAGCTGCAGAACTACAAGGCTCAGCATACTCCATCCAGGACTGTATGCAGAAGTTTTTTGCCCCCTGAAAAAATTATGTGGGCTTCGCCATATTTTTGTATGCTAGACAGGTACAGCAGGCAGGTACGGCTGCCCCCAACCCCCAGTTGCCTATTTGTACCCGGCTGGGAACCAAAAATAAAGGGAAGACCTTTTTTTATTATTTCATGAATTTCATGAAATAATTAGAAAACAAATGACGTAGGCTTCGCCCCATTTTTGTGTCCAGCCAGGTACAACTAGGCAGCTGGGGATTGGAATCCGCAGCACAGGTTGGCCTGAGCTTTCTGGGCCCCACTGCTGCGAATTGCAGTCTGCAGCCGCCTCAGAAAATGGCATTTTCATAGAAGCGCCATATTCTGGCGCTGTATCCAACTCTTCCAGCACCTGCCTGCTATACCTGGCTAGCATACAAAAATATGGCGAAGCTCACGTCCTTTTTTTGTAGTTTTTTGGCAAAAAAATTAAAAAATGCTTCCCTGGATTTTCCATTGCCAGTGAAGGTAACACCAAGCAGTGGGGGTTAGCAGCCAGTAGCTGCTTGGATTACCCTTAGCTAGCAATACAAAAAATGCAGCGGGAGCCCATATATATTTTTTTTAATTATTTATTTAAATAACTAAAAATAAAATGGGCTTCCCTGTATTTTGATTGCTGGACATCACAGTGCTGTAAAAATAAATCTTTAAAAAAATGACGTAGCGCTCCGCGGTATTTTTGATTCTCAGCGCAGATAAAGCAGACAGCTATGGGTTGCCACCCCCATCTGCCTGCCGTTACCTTGGTTGGCAATCAAAATACAGGGAAGCCCATTAATTTTTTCTATTTAAAAAATAGTTATAAAAAAAAATGACGTTGGGTCCCCCCATTTTTGATAGCCAGCTAGGGTAAAGCAGACGGCTGTAGCCTGAAAACCACAGCTGGCAGCTTTACCGTGGTTGAGGATCCAATGTGGAGGTCCCCTCAGGCTCTTTTTTATAATTATTGTATAAATATTAATAATTACACAATAAAAGTAGGGTCCCCCCCAAATTGGATCACCAGCCAAGGTAAAGCGGACAGCTGTGGTCTGGTATTCTCAGGGTGGGAAGGTCCATAGTTATTGGGCCTTCACAGCCTAAAAATAGCAGGCCGCAGGCACCCCAGACGTGGCGCATCCACTAGATGCGCCAATCCTGGCGCTTCACCCCAGCTCATCCCGTGCCCTGGTGCAGTGGCAAACGGGGTAATAAATCGGGTTGATACTAGCTGTAAAGTAACCTGAGATCAAGCCCAGCAGTTTGTGATGTCATGGCGTCTATTAGATACTCAACATCATAAACTGTCAGTACTAACAAAAAAAAAATAATCGACAAAAGAAATTTATTTGAAAAAACAGTCCCCAAAACATTTCCTCTTTCACCAATTTATTGTAAGAAAAAAAATAAAGGGGTCCCACGACGACTCTGGACCATCTAGAATATGGGGGGGAGACACTCAGGGAACGTATCCCCCATTTTCTAGGAGTGCGGACCCTTCATGTGAGGAGTATGGGTGCAATGAATCTGCACTCACTCTTCTCGGGTCCACAGCAGCAGAGTCCATGTCGTAATGGTTGCTACCAAAGCTGCAATGCCCTGCTCATGAGGTAAGGGCATGCCTAATCAGGAGAACTACTGTAGAGGAAGCTCTGCTCACTGGTATATAGGTGCTCAGAGGTAATAATAGTAAAATTAGTGAGTAACCTCGGCACTCTAAATCTCCCAGACTAAGTCAGTAAGTCACAACGGATAGTAATGCAAAATCACTCTTTATTGGTCCGTATTAAGAAAAAAAAAATTTTCATAAGCATATATGTTTTTGTCCAAAACAAGTTACAAATGACGTTTCGGCCTGAGCCTTCGTCAGATTGGACTTATCTGCATGTAATTATGAAAAATGACAATAATCAGTATCACATAAGAGTGAGAGAACAATAACATAAACTCGAACAATGTAGAGGTACAATTGGGATGCAGAAAAAAAATTGCAACACAGCAAGAAATGAAACACATGATACAAATGTCATAATACAGTACAAGGACAATATAGTAATGACAAATATGGGGTCAGAGTAGACTTAGACAGCTCTGGTACGAAAGAGATGTCAATCATAAAGTAACATGTGCAGTAGGTGTAGAGCTACAGTGTGCATGGCAGAGCTAATGGGTAGACCGACCATAGAAAAAGAACGGAGAAAAAGTGGAGAAAAAGTGGAGAAAAAGTGGAGAAAAAGTGGAGAATAAGTGGAGAAAAAGTGGAGAAAAAGTGGAGGAAAAGTGGAGAATAAGTGGAGAAAAAGTGGAGAATAAGTGGAGAAAAAGTGGAGAAAAAGTGGAGAAAAAGTGGAGAATAAGTGGAGAAAAAGTGGAGAATAAGTGGAGAAAAAGTTGAGAAAAAGTGGAGAAAAAGTGGAGAAAAAAATGGAGAAAAAAGTGGAGAAAAAGTGGAGAAAAAGTGGAGAATATGTGGAGAAAAAGTGGAGAAAAAGTGGAGAAAAAGTGGAGAAAAAGTGGAAAAAAAGTGGAGAAAAAGTGGAGAAAAAGTGGAGAAAAAGTGGAGAATAAGTGGAGAATAAGTGGAGAAAAAGTGGAGAAAAAGTGGAGAATAAGTGGAGAAAAAGTGGAGAAAAAGTGGAGAATAAGTGGAGAAAAAGTGGAGAAAAAGTGGAGAAAAAGTGGAGAAAAAGTGGAGAAAAAAATGGAGAAAAAGTGGAGAATAAGTGGAGAAAAAGTGGAGAAAAAGTGGAGAAAAAGTGGAGAAAAAAATGGAGAAAAAGTGGAGAAAAAGTGGAGAAAAAGTGGAGAAAAAGTGGAGAAAAAGTGGAAAAAAAATGGAGAAAAAGTGGAGAAAAAGTGGAGAAAAAGTGGAGAAAAAGTGGAGAAAAAGTGGAGAAAAAATGAAGAAAAAGTGGAGAAAAAATGGAGAAAAAGTGGAGCACCCTTTGGTGCCTTTCATGTGACACTAAGGGGTGCTTAGCTTTGTATTTAGCCAAAAAAATGAAAAAAAAAATGACGTAGGGTTCCCCCTAGTTTTGTAGCCAGCTAGGGTAAAGCAGACGGCTGCAGCCTGCAGACCACAGCTGGCAACCTCACCTTGGCTGGTATTCCAAAACTGAGGGCACCCCACGCTGTTATTTTAAATTAAATAAATAATTTAAAAAAAAAACACGTAGGGGTCCCCCAAAATTGGATCACCAGCCAAGGTAAAGCAGACAGCTGGGGCCTGATATTCTCAGACTAGGGAGGTCCATGGTTATTGGACTCTCCCCAGCCTAAAAATAGCAGGCCGCAGCCGCCCCAGAAGTGGCGCATACATTAGATGCGCCAATCCTGGTGCTTCGCCCCAGCTCATCCCGCGCCCTGGTGCGGTGGCAAACGGGGTAATATATGGGGTTAATACCAGATGTGTAAGTCACCTGGCATCAAGCCCTGGGGTTGGTGAGGTCAGGAGTCTATCAGATACCCGACATCACCAACCCAGTCAGTAATAAAAAAAAATAGACGACAAACACATTTTTATTTGAAAATACACTCCCCAAAACATTCCCTCTTTAACCAATTTATTAGAATGAAAAACAAATCCAGGTCTGGTGTAATCCAAGGGGTTGCCATGACGATCCACACTGTCCCAGTCAATGAAGAGCAGGATGTTCCCCATTGGCTGGGAGAGCAATGCAGGGACCTGAGCTAACATCAATGGGTCAGCCCAGGTCACTGCAGGGCATGACAAGTGCTGCTGTCAGGAGCGAGGTACATTACCTGCGCTGATCTCCAGCACACTGACAGCCCCTGTCACTGAGTTCAATGACCGGCTTCACACCAAGTATCGCGAGAGGTCCGTGACGTCACCGCTAGTCAGTCTCGGGTCGGAAGCGAGAGGTGATGTGACAAGCGGCGGCCATGGAGGACAGTGACAGCACTGAGGTCGGGATGGCGGGACTTCATCACCGCAGAAAAGCCGAGCGGGACCATGTGTGTGTGTGTGTGTGTGTGTGTGTGTGTGTGTGTATGTGTGTATGTGTACATGCCGCGGGCAGGAGGGGGCGGAGCGAGCTGAGCGGGGAAGTGTGGGATTCCTGCACGTAACTAAGATAAACATCGGGTTACTAACCAAAGCGCTTTGCTTGGATACCCGATGTTTATCTTGGTTACCAGCTTCTGGCAGGCTGCCAGCGATGGCTCCTGCACACTGTAGCTGTAAAAAGCCCTGCTTTTTGCTGCTAGAACCATTCTCGAACGTATCTAGAACTATCGAGCTTTTGCAAAAAGCTCGAGTTCTAGTTCGATCTCGAACAGCCCCCAAAATCACTCGAGCCCCGAACTGGAGAACCTCGAACCACGAACCGCGCTCAACTCTACTTATGAGCAATTTTGCAGAATAATGTTTCTTGTTTGCATATTGGGAATTAAGGCCCCGTCACACACAACAAGATCGCTAACGAGATTGTTGCTGAGTCACAGTTCCTGTGACGTAGCAATGATCTCGCCAGCGATCTCGTTATGTGTGACACCTACCAGCGATCAGGCCCCTGCTGTGAGATCGCTAATCATTGCCGAATGGTTCGTACCATTTTCTTCAAAGGCGATATCCTGCTGGGCAGGACGGATCGCTGTGTTTGACGCTTACCAACCACCTCCTAACATGGCCCCACCACTGCCGAGATCGTTATACAAGTCCCTCATTGTTACTGCATCGTTGGTAAAGTCTGACTGTGCGACATCTCAGCAGCGACCTCCCAGCGACTTACCAGCGTTCCTTATCAGGTCGTATCGTTGTTGGGATCGCTGGTAAGTCGTTGTGTATGACTGGGCCTTTACACTGTTTCTAGTTGTTATATATCTTATACTTTGTATTTTTTACCAGATTTTCCATTCTTCAGGATCTCTTTTTCAATTTGCAATCCGCTGTGAGATGGTGGGAGGTGATTAGCTGATATGATGCCTCTTATGATATGATGCCCTCATAACAGGACACGCAGAGAGGGATTCCTGGTCTTCGTACCTTAGCACACAGACAGAGGCAGCAGCAGTACATAGGAGACTGTAAAGCAGTACTGACTGAGTAGTGAGTAGAGATGAGCGAACCGGTCGCGGTTCGGCTCGAGGTTGGTTCGCCGAACGGACCTCCCGTTCGAGTTCGGTTCGTCGAACGTTCGACGAACCGAACTCGAACTGCATAGGAAACAATGGCAGGCAATCACAAACACAGAAAAACACCTAGAAAACACCCTCAAAGGTGTCCTAAAGGTGACAAACAACTCAAACACATTGGAAAGTGACAAGGACATATACTCATGCGAAAACAAAACAGCTGGACAAGGAAAAAGAGGAGGACACACAGATATAGGCATGGCACGCCCTTCTAAAATCATGTAAAACACCGCAAGGTGACTCCAAGCGGAGTCTCCATTTTTTCCAAAAATTGGGCCACACACACACCCACCCCTTCAGTGGCAGCAGTTGTGCCCCAGTTGTACACTTCACAGCTACATTTGCATCAAGCACATTCAAAAATACGCCATTCTTATCCATCCCCAGGATGACACCGGGGTAGGTAGCAAAGTCTTTGCTGACCCATGACTTGTTCATCTTGGCTTCTTTTAAAAACAATGTAAGCAAGGGTTACTCCAAGCAGAGTCTCCCTTTTTTCCAAAAATTGGGCCACACAGACACCCACCCCATCAGTGGCAGCACTTGGGCCCTAGTTGCAAACAGGATGTTTTGATTTGCATCAAGCACATTCAAAAATACGCCATTCTTATCCGTCCCCAGGATGACACCGGGGTAGGTAGCAAAGTCTTTCCTGATCCCAGCTCTGTTCATCTTGGCTTCTTTTAAAAACACATCAAGCAAGGGTTACTCCAAGCGGAGTCTCCCTTTTTTTCCAAAAATTGGGCCACACAGACACCCACCCCATCAGTGGCAGCACTTGGGCCCTAGTTGCAAACAGGATGTTTTGATTTGCATCAAGCACATTCAAAAATACGCCATTCTTATCCGTCCCCAGGATGACACCGGGGTAGGTAGCAAAGTCTTTGCTGATCCCAGCTCTGTTCATCTTGGCTTCTTTTAAAAACACATCAAGCAAGGGTTACTCCAAGCGGAGTCTCCCTTTTTTTCCAAAAATTGGGCCACACAGACACCCACCCCATCAGTGGCAGCACTTGGGCCCTAGTTGCAAACAGGATGTTTTGATTTGCATCAAGCACATTCAAAAATACGCCATTCTTATCCGTCCCCAGGATGACACCGGGGTAGGTAGCAAAGTATTTCCTGATCCCAGCTCTGTTCATCTTGGCTTCTTTTAAAAACACATCAAGCAAGGGTTACTCCAAGCGGAGTCTCCCTTTTTTCCAAAAATTGGGCCACACAGACACCCACCCCATCAGTGGCAGCACTTGGGCCCTAGTTGCAAACAGGATGTTTTGATTTGCATCAAGCACATTCAAAAATACGCCATTCTTATCCGTCCCCAGGATGACACCGGGGTAGGTAGCAAAGTCTTTGCTGATCCCAGCTCTGTTCATCTTGGCTTCTTTTAAAAACACATCAAGCAAGGGTTACTCCAAGCGGAGTCTCCCTTTTTTTCCAAAAATTGGGCCACACAGACACCCACCCCATCAGTGGCAGCACTTGGGCCCTAGTTGCAAACAGGATGTTTTGATTTGCATCAAGCACATTCAAAAATACGCCATTCTTATCCGTCCCCAGGATGACACCGGGGTAGGTAGCAAAGTATTTCCTGATCCCAGCTCTGTTCATCTTGGCTTCTTTTAAAAACACATCAAGCAAGGGTTACTCCAAGCGGAGTCTCCCTTTTTTCCAAAAATTGGGCCACACAGACACCCACCCCATCAGTGGCAGCACTTGGGCCCTAGTTGCAAACAGGATGTTTTGATTTGCATCAAGCACATTCAAAAATACGCCATTCTTATCCGTCCCCAGGATGACACCGGGGTAGGTACCAAAGTCTTTGCTGATCCCAGCTCTGTTCATCTTGGCTTCTTTTAAAAACACATCAAGCAAGGGTTACTCCAAGCGGAGTCTCCCTTTTTTTCCAAAAATTGGGCCACACAGACACCCACCCCATCAGTGGCAGCACTTGGGCCCTAGTTGCAAACAGGATGTTTTGATTTGCATCAAGCACATTCAAAAATACGCCATTCTTATCCGTCCCCAGGATGACACCGGAGTAGGTAGCAAAGTATTTCCTGATCCCAGCTCTGTTCATCTTGGCTTCTTTTAAAAACACATCAAGCAAGGGTTACTCCAAGCGGAGTCTCCCTTTTTTCCAAAAATTGGGCCACACAGACACTCACCCCATCAGTGGCAGCACTTGGGCCCTAGTTGCAAACAGGATGTTTTGATTTGCATCAAGCACATTCAAAAATACGCCATTCTTATCCGTCCCCAGGATGACACCGGGGTAGGTAGCAAAGTCTTTGCTGATCCCAGCTCTGTTCATCTTGGCTTCTTTTAAAAACACATCAAGCAAGGGTTACTCCAAGCGGAGTCTCCCTTTTTTTCCAAAAATTGGGCCACACAGACACCCACCCCATCAGTGGCAGCACTTGGGCCCTAGTTGCAAACAGGATGTTTTGATTTGCATCAAGCACATTCAAAAATACGCCATTCTTATCCGTCCCCAGGATGACACCGGGGTAGGTAGCAAAGTCTTTGCTGATCCCAGCTCTGTTCATCTTGGCTTCTTTTAAAAACACATCAAGCAAGGGTTACTCCAAGCGGAGTCTCCCTTTTTTTCCAAAAATTGGGCCACACAGACACCCACCCCATCAGTGGCAGCACTTGGGCCCTAGTTGCAAACAGGATGTTTTGATTTGCATCAAGCACATTCAAAAATACGCCATTCTTATCCGTCCCCAGGATGACACCGGGGTAGGTAGCAAAGTATTTCCTGATCCCAGCTCTGTTCATCTTGGCTTCTTTTAAAAACACATCAAGCAAGGGTTACTCCAAGCGGAGTCTCCCTTTTTTCCAAAAATTGGGCCACACAGACACCCACCCCATCAGTGGCAGCACTTGGGCCCTAGTTGCAAACAGGATGTTTTGATTTGCATCAAGCACATTCAAAAATACGCCATTCTTATCCGTCCCCAGGATGACACCGGGGTAGGTAGCAAAGTCTTTGCTGATCCCAGCTCTGTTCATCTTGGCTTCTTTTAAAAACACATCAAGCAAGGGTTACTCCAAGCGGAGTCTCCCTTTTTTTCCAAAAATTGGGCCACACAGACACCCACCCCATCAGTGGCAGCACTTGGGCCCTAGTTGCAAACAGGATGTTTTGATTTGCATCAAGCACATTCAAAAATACGCCATTCTTATCCGTCCCCAGGATGACACCGGGGTAGGTAGCAAAGTATTTCCTGATCCCAGCTCTGTTCATCTTGGCTTCTTTTAAAAACACATCAAGCAAGGGTTACTCCAAGCGGAGTCTCCCTTTTTTCCAAAAATTGGGCCACACAGACACCCACCCCATCAGTGGCAGCACTTGGGCCCTAGTTGCAAACAGGATGTTTTGATTTGCATCAAGCACATTCAAAAATACGCCATTCTTATCCGTCCCCAGGATGACACCGGGGTAGGTAGCAAAGTCTTTCCTGATCCCAGCTCTGTTCATCTTGGCTTCTTTTAAAAACACATCAAGCAAGGGTTACTCCAAGCGGAGTCTCCCTTTTTTTCCAAAAATTGGGCCACACAGACACCCACCCCATCAGTGGCAGCACTTGGGCCCTAGTTGTACACTTCACAGCTACATTTGCATCAATCACATTCAAAAATACCCCATAATTAACCGTCCCCAGGATGACACCGGGGTAGGTAGCAAAGTCTTTGCTGACCCATGACTTGTTCATCTTGGCTTCTTTTAAAAACAATGTAAGCAAGGGTTACTCCAAGCGGAGTCTCCCTTTTTTCCAAAAATTGGGCCACACAGACACCCACCCCATCAGTGGCAGCACTTGGGCCCTAGTTGCAAACAGGATGTTTTGATTTGCATCAAGCACATTCCAAATCCACAAGCATTTACTCTCCCCAGGATGACACAGGGGTAGTAAATTCCTTCTGGATCCATGACTTGTTCATTTTGATGAACGTCAGTCTGTCCACATTGTCACTGGACAGACGCGTGCGCTTATCTGTCAGCACACACCCAGCAGCACTGAATACACGTTCAGAGACAACGCTGGCAGCTGAAATCTCCAAGGCGTAACTGGAGAGCTCTGGCCATTTTTCTATGTTTGAAGCCCAAAAGGAGCAAGGCTCCAGTTGCACAGTCATGGCATCGATGTTCATTTGGAGATACTCCTGTATCATCCTCTCCAGCCGTTGAGTATGTGTCAGACTTGTTGTCGCTGGTGGCCTTGCAAAAGAGGGTCTAAAAAAATTATGAAAAGATTCCATAAAATTGCTGTTACCGGCACCAGATACGGTCCTACTGGTACGGGTAGACTGGTGAAGATGACGAGACCGTCCCATGTTTGTCAAGTTACAACTGGGAGATTCCCTCCCTGCACCTGCACGGTTGTTTGGTGGAAAAGCCGAGCTAAGATCGAGTAACAGCTTCTGCTGATACTCCTGCATACGTGCGTCCCTTTCTATGGCTGGAATTATGTCACAAAATTTGGACTTGTACCGGGGATCTAATAGTGTGGCAATCCAGTAGTCCTCATCACTTCTAATTTTGACAATACGACTGTCATGTTGGAGGTAGTGCAACAAAAAGGCACTCATGTGTCTTGCGCAGCCATGCGGACCAAGTCCACGCTGTGTTTGTGGCATAGAGGTGCTACCCGTTCTTTCTTCCTCTGACATCTCCCCCCAACCTCTTTCAACTGAAATTTGACCAAGGTCTCCCTCATCCGCTGAGTCTTCCATGTCCATGGACAGTTCGTCCTCCATTTCTTCATGTTCTCCTGCACCTTGCTCAACATTTCGCCTGCTACTATGCGCCCTTGTCGATCCCTGTTCCCCATGGTCCCATGCCTGCTGCGTTGGTGATGATGAACGTCTGGACCTTGGTGATGTTGTTGTCCCTTGCACATATGAATCCTCCTGTAGTTCCTCCCCTTCATGTTGTCCCACCCCCTGACTCCGAATAGTGTTTAGCGTGTGCTCCAGCATGTAAATGACTGGAATCGTCATGCTGATAATGGCATTGTCAGAGCTAAACATATTCGTCGCCATGTCGAAACTGTGCAGAAGGGTGCATAGGTCCTTGATCTGAGACCACTCCATCAGGGTGATCTGCCCCACCTCTGCATCTCGTTGGCCCAGGCTATACGTCATGACGTATTGCACCAGGGCTCTGCGGTGCTGCCACAGTCGCTGTAACATGTGGAGAGTTGAATTCCAGCGTGTCGCCACATCGCATTTCAGGCGATGAACCGGCAGGCCGAAAGACTTCTGTAGCGATGCAAGTCGCTCAGCTGCGGCGCTTGAACGCCGGAAGTGAGCAGACAGTTTTCGTGCCCTGTTCAGAAGGCCATCTAGGCCGGGATAGTGTGTTAAAAATTGCTGCACGACAAGGTTCAACACGTGAGCCATACAAGGTACGTGTGTCACCTTGCCCAGGCGAAGGGCCGCACCCAGGTTTGCAGCATTGTCGCACACGGCCTTACCAGGCTGCAGGTTGAGTGGAGACAACCATTTATTAAACTCGGACCGCAGAGCTGACCACAACTCCTCAGCTGTGTGACTCTTATTACCAAGACATGTCAAGCTAAAGACCGCCTGATGCCGTTGCGCTCGGCTGCCAGCATAGTAATGAGGCGTGCGTGATTCCTTCTGCGCAGTGAGAACGCTGGTGGCCTGACCAGGCAGGCTTGGGGCGGAGGTGGAGGACCCAGATGAGGTGGAGGATGCAGAAGCTGTGGCGGAACTTGGACAGACAGAGGATTGACACACAAGTCGTGGGGACGGCAAGACTTGTGCAGCAGACCCTTCACCATCTATCACCATACTTACCCAGTGCCCAGTCAGCGACATGTAACGTCCCTGTCCATGCTTACTGGTCCAAGTATCGGTGGTGAAATGCACCCGTTCACACACAGAGTTTCTCAAGGAAGCGGTGATGTTGTGTGCGACATGCTGGTGTAGCGCGGGCACACCTTTCTTAGAGAAGTAGTGGCGACTAGGCATCTGGTACTGGGGCACAGCGACAGACATAAGGTCTCTAAAATCCTGTGTGTCCACTAGGCGGAAAGGCAGCATTTCGGTAGCCAACAGCTTACAGAGGGATAGAGTCAACCTCTTAGCTTTGTCATGGGTCGGAGGAAGTGGCCTTTTATTTGACCACATCTGAGGGACAGAGATCTGGCTGCTGTGTGTAGACGGTGTTGAGTAGGGTGTCCCTGGAAAAATGCAGGTTTGTGAGGAAAGTGCAGGCGGAGACATGATGTTGCCTTCATCCAACGTTGGTGCTATCGATGTCTGAGAGAGCTGTACACACTCACTTGTTTCCCCTTCCAAACCAACTGACGACCTTACAAGCAAACTGCCTGTTGCGGTTACACTGGTGGAAGTTTTGCGTGGAAAAACAGGTGTGACAGCTGTCCCCACAGTCCTAGAAGATGAAGAGCGCGCGGATGCACTGGAAGGGGCGGGCGGTGGATGGTTCGCTCCGCTAGCCGGCATTGCAGCACGGTGAGCTTCCCACCGGGACTTATGATATTTATTCATGTGACGATTCATGGAAGAAGTTGTCAAACTGCTGAGGTTTTGACCTCTACTAACAGAATCATGACAAATGTTACATATCACATGAGTTGGGCGATCTTTTTCGATGTGAAAAAAGGCCCAGGCTAGGCAAGGCTTAGAGGCCATGCGACCTGTTGATCCACCCCGAATAATGCTCATAGGCAGAGTGGTGGCTGAGGATGCAGTTGTAGACGTGCTACCAGTGCTCCGACTCTGTCCAGGAAGGCGCAAGGTAACTTCGTCGTCGGTTGCATCCTCCTCCACCGCCTCTGTTGACCTCCTCGAGTGCCTGACTGGGGGTTGACAGTAGGTGGGATCTAGAACGTCATCATCAATTGTTGTGTTCGCACTCCCCTCCCCCTCAGACCGAGCCTCTTCTTGCCCTGACCGAATATTTAAGTTGTCATCCCAATCGGGTATCTGCGTCTCATCTTCATCAGTATGTTCCTCATTGTCTATAACCACAGGTGTTACAGTTTGTGACAAAGGGTCAACATTATGCTCAGAAACTTGGTCCTCACGGCCTGAATCTGAGTCACAAAGGTTCTGGGCATCACTGCAGACCATTTCCTGTTCTGTACTCACTGTAGCTTGGGAGCAGACCTCTGATTCCCAGGCTATAGTGTGACTGAACAGCTCTGCAGACTCAGCCATCTCAGTTCCACCATACTGTGCAGGGCTGATGGAGACTTCAGTGCTGGGAGAAATCAAGTGTGATTGGGATGACAACTCAGAGGAATGGTGTTTTTTGGATGCGGTACTTGAAGTGGCTGAGAGGGCACTTGTTGGACCACTTGAGATCCATTCAAGCATTTTCCGTTTTTGCCCATCATCTACCTTTGTTCCTCTTGTTCGTGTCCGTAAAAAAGGGAGCACATCGGATTGTCCACAATAAGTAGTAGACATCTTACTTTTGCTAGTAGATGGTCTATCTTCAGCAGATGATAATGGAGCTTTGGCACCTTCCCCACTGACAAAACCTTTTTTGCCTTTTCCACCACGCCTCTTCCCCTTTCCACCAGCATCTGTCATTTTGCCACTCATGTTGATTGCGACAAGATTGTGGACTGAAAATGTGGTAGTAAAAATTGAGAGGTGGTGAAGATTGCAGTGGTGGTCTAGCTTTATTAACAGCAGAATAATAAAGAATAAATATCCCTGACAATGTAACTTAGTTATAATTCGTTGGAGTGTGCAACGCAGGCAGACGTGCTGCAAATGTCTTGGCACTAGTGGGACTATAGCAAAGTCCAATAGCCACGTATAGGATGCCACTAGGTTCACTGAGTGTGTGCTAGTATAATGGCTTAGTTATAATTAGTTGGAGTGTGCAACGCAGGCAGATGCGCTCTGCAAATGTCTTGGCACTAGTAGGACTATAGCAAAGTCCAATAGCCACGTATAGGATGCCACTAGGTACACTGAGTGTGTGCTAGTATAATGGCTTAGTTATAATTAGTTGGAGTGTGCAACGCAGGCAGACGTGCTGCAAATGTCTTGGCACTAGTGGGACTATAGCAAAGTCCAATAGCCACGTATAGGATGCCACTAGGCACACTGAGTGTGTGCTAGTATAATGGCTTAGTTATAATTAGTTGGAGTGTGCAACGCAGGCAGACGTGCTGCAAATGTCTTGGCACTAGTGGGACTATAGCAAAGTCCAATAGCCACGTATAGGATGCCACTAGGTACACTGAGTGTGTGCTAGTATAATGGCTTAGTTATAATTAGTTGGAGTGTGCAACGCAGGCAGACGTGCTGCAAATGTCTTGGCACTAGTGGGACTATAGCAAAGTCCAATAGCCACGTATAGGATGCCACTAGGTACACTGAGTGTGTGCTAGTATAATGGCTTAGTTATAATTAGTTGGAGTGTGCAACGCAGGCAGACGTGCTGCAAATGTCTTGGCACTAGTGGGACTATAGCAAAGTCCAATAGCCACGTATAGGATGCCACTAGGTACACTGAGTGTGTGCTAGTATAATGGCTTAGTTATAATTAGTTGGAGTGTGCAACGCAGGCAGACGTGCTGCAAATGTCTTGGCACTAGTGGGACTATAGCAAAGTCCAATAGCCACGTATAGGATGCCACTAGGTACACTGAGTGTGTGCTAGTATAATGGCTTAGTTATAATCAGTTGGAGTGTGCAACGCAGGCAGACGTGCTGCAAATGTCTTGGCACTAGTGGAACTATAGCAAAGTCCAATAGCCACGTATAGGATGCCACTAGGTACACTGAGTGTGTGCTAGTATAATGGCTTAGTTATAATTAGTTGGAGTGTGCAACGCAGGCAGACGTGCTGCAAATGTCTTGGCACTAGTGGGACTATAGCAAAGTCCAATAGCCACGTATAGGATGCCACTAGGTACACTGAGTGTGTGCTAGTATAATGGCTTAGTTATAATTAGTTGGAGTGTGCAACGCAGGCAGACGTGCTGCAAATGTCTTGGCACTAGTGGGACTATAGCAAAGTCCAATAGCCACGTATAGGATGCCACTAGGTACACTGAGTGTGTGCTAGTATAATGGCTTAGTTATAATTAGTTGGAGTGTGCAACGCAGGCAGATGCGCTCTGCAAATGTCTTGGCACTAGTAGGACTATAGCAAAGTCCAATAGCCACGTATAGGATGCCACTAGGTACACTGAGTGTGTGCTAGTATAATGGCTTAGTTATAATTAGTTGGAGTGTGCAACGCAGGCAGACGTGCTGCAAATGTCTTGGCACTAGTGGGACTATAGCAAAGTCCAATAGCCACGTATAGGATGCCACTAGGTACACTGAGTGTGTGCTAGTATAATGGCTTAGTTATAATTAGTTGGAGTGTGCAACGCAGGCAGACGTGCTGCAAATGTCTTGGCACTAGTGGGACTATAGCAAAGTCCAATAGCCACGTATAGGATGCCACTAGGTACACTGAGTGTGTGCTAGTATAATGGCTTAGTTATAATTAGTTGGAGTGTGCAACGCAGGCAGACGTGCTGCAAATGTCTTGGCACTAGTGGGACTATAGAAAAGTCCAATAGCCACGTATAGGATGCCACTAGGTACACTGAGTGTGTGCTAGTATAATGGCTTAGTTATAATTAGTTGGAGTGTGCAACGCAGGCAGACGTGCTGCAAATGTCTTGGCACTAGTGGGACTATAGCAAAGTCCAATAGCCACGTATAGGATGCCACTAGGTACACTGAGTGTGTGCTAGTATAATGGCTTAGTTATAATTAGTTGGAGTGTGCAACGCAGGCAGACGTGCTGCAAATGTCTTGGCACTAGTGGGACTATAGCAAAGTCCAATAGCCACGTATAGGATGCCACTAGGTACACTGAGTGTGTGCTAGTATAATGGCTTAGTTATAATTAGTTGGAGTGTGCAACGCAGGCAGACGTGCTGCAAATGTCTTGGCACTAGTGGGACTATAGCAAAGTCCAATAGCCACGTATAGGATGCCACTAGGTACACTGAGTGTGTGCTAGTATAATGGCTTAGTTATAATTAGTTGGAGTGTGCAACGCAGGCAGACGTGCTGCAAATGTCTTGGCACTAGTGGGACTATAGCAAAGTCCAATAGCCACGTATAGGATGCCACTAGGTACACTGAGTGTGTGCTAGTATAATGGCTTAGTTATAATTAGTTGGAGTGTGCAACGCAGGCAGACGTGCTGCAAATGTCTTGGCACTAGTGGGACTATAGCAAAGTCCAATAGCCACGTATAGGATGCCACTAGGTACACTGAGTGTGTGCTAGTATAATGGCTTAGTTATAATTAGTTGGAGTGTGCAACGCAGGCAGACGTGCTGCAAATGTCTTGGCACTAGTGGGACTATAGCAAAGTCCAATAGCCACGTATAGGATGCCACTAGGTACACTGAGTGTGTGCTAGTATAATGGCTTAGTTATAATTAGTTGGAGTGTGCAACGCAGGCAGACGTGCTGCAAATGTCTTGGCACTAGTGGGACTATAGCAAAGTCCAATAGCCACGTATAGGATGCCACTAGGTACACTGAGTGTGTGCTAGTATAATGGCTTAGTTATAATTAGTTGGAGTGTGCAACGCAGGCAGACGTGCTGCAAATGTCTTGGCACTAGTGGGACTATAGCAAAGTCCAATAGCCACGTATAAGATGCCACTAGGTTCACTGAGTGTGTGCTAGTATAATGGCTTAGTTATAATTAGTTGGAGTGTGCAACGCAGGCAGATGCGCTCTGCAAATGTCTTGGCACTAGTAGGACTATAGCAAAGTCCAATAGCCACGTATAGGATGCCACTAAAAAACACTTAGTGTGTGCAAGTATAATGGCTTAGTTATAATTAGTTGGAGTGTGCAACGCAGGCAGATGCGCTCTGCAAATGTCTTGGCACTAGTGGGACTATAGCAAAGTCCAATAGCCACGTATAGGATGCCACTAGGTACACTGAGTGTTTGCTAGTAAAATTGCTTAGTTTAAAAAAGTTGTAGTGTGCAATGCAGGCAGACGTGCTCTGCTAATGTCTTTGCACTAGTGGGACTATAGCAAAGTCCAATAGCCACGTATAGGATGCCACTAGGTACACTGAGTGTGTGCTAGTATAATGGCTTAGTTATAATTCGTTGGAGTGTGCAACGCAGGCAGACGTGCTGCAAATGTCTTGGCACTAGTGGGACTATAGCAAAGTCCAATAGCCACGTATAGGATGCCACTAGGTACACTGAGTGTTTGCTAGTAAAATTGCTTAGTTTAAAAAAGTTGTAGTGTGCAATGCAGGCAGACGTGCTCTGCAAATGTCTTTGCACTAGTGGGACTATAGCAAAGTCCAATAGCCACGTATAGGATGCCACTAGGTACACTGAATGTTTGCTAGTATAATGGCTTACTTAGAATGAGTTGGAGTGTGCAGAGGACAAGAGGGTACAGTGGCAGGATTGTGGTGCTCTGGGTAGAGGAATGGAAGCCTGCCTTTCTATTCCCTCCTAATGGTGAAATGCAGGGAGGAAATCCCTGACCTGGGCTACACAGACGCTGTTGCTGTTTGCAGGACCTGTCACTTATGGCTCTCTGACCCTGCCGCTTTGAGCCCTTAAAAGGACTGCTAGAATGTGCTCTCCCTAAGCTGTCTAACGCTGTGTATGCAGCGCATACAGCTGTATCGGCTATAGGACTCAGGAGGACGGAGCTGCGACACTGATGTCTGACACCAAAGACGCAGAAGGCAGATAATGGCGTTCGTGAAGAAAATGTCCGGTTTTATAATGCAGGGACATGTGACATGCAGATCCTATCACACATGCCGTTGCTTCTCTGGCTCAAAGTCCACTTAGGTGTGTGTGTGTCTGTGATTGGCTGACATGCTGGCCCGCCCCACAAGACGCGCGCGCTTAGGGAAGGAAGACAAGAAAAAAAAAAAAAAAAATGGCGATCGCCATTATAGAAACAGCAGTGATCTGAAGGCGCTGTTCACGCACACTATACACTGAAATGTGATAATAGTTTGATTCACAGAGTGACTTACACTATTACAGCAGAAACCAAGCTAGGATTTAGCTGTTTTTTGGCTGCTAGAACCGTTCTCGAACGTTTCTAGAACTATCGAGCTTTTGCAAAAAGCTCGAGTTCTAGTTCGATCTAGAACATGCCCCAAAATCACTCGAGCCGCGAACTGGAGAACCACGAACCACGAACCGCGCTCAACTCTAGTAGTGAGTGTAGATATGAATCTGCTCCTATACATAGCACAGCACACAGACTGATCTTCACTACAATCCTTAGCACAAGGACAGAGGCAGCAGCAGCACATAGGAGACTGTAAAGCAGTACTGAATAGTGCAGAAATGAATTTGCTCCTGTACATATCACAGTCCTAAGAAAGGGATTCCTGATCTTCATTCCATTCCTTAACAAACAGAAGCAGCAGCATGTAGGAAATTATAAAGCAGTACTGAGCAGTGTAGATGTGAATCTAATCCTATACACATTGCAGCACATAGAGAGGGATTCCTACTCTACATTCCCTGGCAGAAACACAGATGTGGCAGCAGCATGTAGGAAATTATAAAGCAGTACTGTGCAGTGTAGATGTGAAGCTACTCCTGTACACATAACAGTATACAGAAAGGAATTCCAACTCTCCATTTAACTTCTTGGCAGAAAGACAGACATGGCAGCAGCATGCAGAAGATTATAAGGCAGTACTGAGCAGTGTAGTTATGAATCTGCTCTTATACACAACACAGTACACAGAGAGGGATTCCATCTTTTCCTTCCATTCCTTAGCACACAGACAGAAGTAGCAACATGGAGGATATTATACGCACAGCAGTACCGAGCTGTGTAGTATTGATGCTAGCTCTGGGATGAGGTTGAAGACTTATTAGAAAATTCAGCAAGACAATCATTCTGTCTCTTCCCCTACTTTTTGTTTCACTATGCTCCTCACTTTTCTTCACCCTCCTCCTTCTATAGAGTACAATAGGATTTGTAACATTATAACTCCCTGCTATCAGTCCAATTTGTCACTTGGGTCAAATGTTTTGGATATGCTTCCACAAGCTTTTCACAATAGTTGGTAGAAATTTAGGCCCATTCTTCTTGACAAAACTGGTGTAGCTGAGCAATGTATGTAGTTCGCCTTGCTCACACCTGCCTTTTCAGCTTTTCCCATAAATTTTCAATAGGGTTGAGATGGCCACTCATAGCTTTGGGATGGCCACTTTGCTTTGGGATGGCCTTTATAATAGCTTTGGGATGGCCACTCCAAAACATTGACTTTGTTATCCTTAAGCCATTTTGTAAACAGTTTGGCAGTATGCTTCGGGTCATTGTGTATTTGGAAGACCCATTCCCGCCCAAGCTGTAAGTTCCTGGCTGATGTCTTGAGATTTTGCTTTAGTATTGCCAGATAATCTTCTTTCCTCATGATGCCATCTATTTTTTAAAGTGCACCAGTTCCTCCTTCAGCAAAAAAACCCCTACAACATGATGCTGCCACCCCCGTGTTTCACAGTTGGAATGGCGGTCTTAGGATTCAAAGCTTCTCCCTTTTTGCTCGATACGTAATGATGGTCATTATGGCCAAACAGTTCAATTTTAGTTTTGTCAGACCACTGGACATGTCTCCAAAAATTAAGGTCTTTGTTCCTGTGTGCATTTGCAAACATTAATCTGGCTTTTTATGTTTCTTTTGGAGTAATAGCTTCTTCCTAGCAGAGTGGCCTTTCAGCCCATGTTGATACAGTACTTGTTTCACTGGCACTGTGGATAATGACATAATCATACCAGCTGCTGCCAGCATCTTCACAAGGTCTTTTGCTTTTGTTCTTGGGTTGATATGCATTTTTCTGACCAAAGCTCTTTCATCTCTAATACACACAACCTGTCTCCTTCCTGAGCGGTATGATGGCTGGACATTCCCATCTTGTTTGTACTTGCATATAATTGTTCGTACAGATGAATGAATCACCTTCAGGTACCTGGAAATTGCACCCAAAGATGAACCAGACTATTGCAAGTCCACAATTCTCTTCCTGAGATCTTGGCTGATTTCTTTTGACTTTCCCATGTGCAATAAAATACATCTACAGATGTGTCTCTTATTAACTCAGATGTTACCAATAAACCTATCAGAAGCTTCCAAAGATATGAAATCATGATATAGCCTGTACAATATTGTTTAAAGCATAGTACTCTTTAGGGCACTTCACACGCAGCGATATCGCTATCGATATCACTAGCGAGCGTACCCGCCTCCGTCGGTTGTGCATCACGGGCAAATCGCTGACCGTGGTGCACAACATCTCTTACACCCGTCACACATACTTACCTGCCTAGCAACGTCGCTGTGGCCGGTGAACCGCTTCCTTTCTAAGGGGGCGGTTCGTGCAGCGTCACAGCGGTGTCACTAAGCGGCCGCCCAATAGAAGAGGGGCGGAGATGAGCAGGACGAACATTCCGCCCACCTCCTTCATTCCACATTGTGGGCGGCTGCAGGTAAGGTGATGTTCCTCGTTCCTGCGGTGTCACACGTAGCGATGTGTGCTGCCGCAGGAACGATGAACAACCTGCGTCCTGCAACAGCAACGATAATCGGGAAAGGAACGACGCGTCAACGATCAACGATTAGGTAAGTAATTTTTATCGTTAATGGTCGTTCCTGCGTTTTACATGCAACGATGTCGCTAACAAGGCCGGATGTGCGTCACAAATTACGTGACCCCAACAACATCTCGTTAGCGATATCATTGCGTATAAAGGGGCCTTTAGTGTATGTAAACTTTTGACTTTGCAGAAAGTAATAAAAATGGCTTAAAACATTCTCTCTCAGAATTCTGGCATTTGGCAAACATAAATAATCTTGGTAATCCTAATTGACCTAAAACAGAAAGGTTTATTCTGATTTCATGTCAGATACCGATAAAAACATGCATATGTGTCTTAGGTAGAGTATGTAAACTTCTGGTTTCAACTGTACATGTACAACTATTATTTACTTATTTACTTTATTATTGGGTATATGCTCATTTTGTGTTTCTCTCTTGGTTTTGTCTGTGAATTAATAATAATAATAATAATAATAATAATAATAAGTTTTATTTCTATAGCGCCAACATATTCCGCAGCGCTTTACAATTAAGAGGGGACATGTACAGACAATATGAGACAATACAAAATAACAAAATTAAGGTACCAGGAGGAGTGAGGGCCCTGCTCGTAAGCTTACAGTCTATGAGGAAATAGGGGAGACACAAAAGGTGAATGGGGGGGAGAAAAGCTTGTTATATATGGTCCAGCCAGCGATTTAATAGGGTATTCAAAAGCAGCTGCATGAACCCGTCTGTGAGAATTTATACAGGTACAGGGGACGAGAAATGGAAGTAAATTTTTTGAAGGGCAGAAAGGGACTAGATTAGATCAGGGCGGTGAGGTGATAGGCTAGTCTAAAGAAATGTGTTTTTAGGGCCTGCTTAAAGGTGTGGATGTTGGAAACTAATTGGATTGCTCTTGGTAGTGTGTTCCAGAGTATAGCCATGGTGTATATGTCCGCTTATTGCACAAATACCAACTTATTCCTGGGCTGATTCTTTTGGTGTTTGTACAGTTCTCTTTAAAAGACAAGTTATTTCTACAGCATTAAGTAAAAGTGTAGATAAAAATCTGAATTACATTTTGCATTAAAAGAAATGTGAATACAGGAGAGTAAACTATAAGTAACTCAAGAGAAGGTCAATTTATGAACATTAAGTACAATAATATTATCAATATATGATTAACTTTGCAAAAGGAATCTACATAGTCATAACTATGAACCCATGAAGCAAATTTAATATCTACTTACCAAGTGAGTGGTTTATCCCTACATCCAACAAAGTTTAATAAAAAAAAAATACAATGAAAAAAGAGAAGACAAGTAATTCTTTCGGTACTGTATAAATCACCAACACAGGTTGCTGGACAACAAGCCCAATAGTTTACAACTAGAACTGAAAGGTTAGATCAGTATAGGATGATGACAATTCCATGTAGGTTGATCCAGAATCTACCTATTCTTTAGGGGCTTGCTGACAATACATGGTTCTCTGACCATTTCAAATAACCCTGGGACCTCCCCTCCACCCCGTCCCTGCACACAGAGCAGCTTCTAGTTTCTGTCATTGTCATGGTAGGCTGGGGCCAGGGTGAAGAGAGACCATGATACATGCCTATCATTTACAGAACAGCACTTCTTGTGTGGCGCCCCTGACCTGGTCAGGCACCACTGAGTACTGCACCCATGCTGGGGACAGTACAATACAGGTAATCCAGAAGGCTGACAGGGGTGTGGTACACAGGCGCATAGTGATCAGGTCTCACACATGTACCCATGAGAGGACCCCTGGGGATCCCAGGAGGGGGAAAAGCCTTCACCTTCACTGGAATAGTGGAGGGGGCCAAAAGCCTCCATCTCCTCTCAAGGGGTGTGGTAAGAGAGTCTGGTTGCTAGGTGGCGTAGGCAGGCACAAAAGGGAAAAGAGAAGGAGGAGTAAACAGTCGAGAGTCTGCAGCAGAGTGTGGAGGAGTGAGGAGCAGGAAAGTGGGGCTCTGACAGGAGCAGCAGTGAAGGTCCCAGATGTGAGCCGGTTCAGAGCAGAGTCCAGGGAGCTCCGAGGAGCTGACCCCTTCCCCTGGGCTGCTGTAGTCTGACAGCGTCCGCGCAGTGGCTACCGACGGGGGAGAACGGTCAACTAGGAGTGCTACCCGAAACCCATCTCAGCTAGAGAGAGAGCAACGGAGTGGGAAGTAAGGAGACTGCTAGAGAGTACCAGGCCCAAACGGGCGGCAGATCCCGAAGCGGAGATAGATCCAGCTTTCTTTTGCTAAACCTGCCGGTGTGGGGCTCTCAAAGCCCACGCCACAACACCACAAAAGCCGCAGCCACGTAGCCACAGTTAGGGCCCATAGGTCACAGGAGGCAAGCAGCTGGAGTGGCCTGGTCCAGGCGACAAGCAAACGGCAAACGAAGGGGAGAGAGGCTGCAGCATCTTCCCTGGGTGACCCCCATAGGGACTCAAAGTCGGGGTTACCCCAAACCACCAAGGGCTAAGGAAGGCGAGTTAGTAGTCACCCTCACAAGTCAGCCTGAAGGACACCTGGTTCCCACTTGGTTCATCCCAGCTACGCCCGGGTCACTCACCCTGCCATCAACTGTGAGTAAAAACCCTGAAAGACATCCTGCCTGTGTTGAGTCATTCTGCGCCTTGTAGTTCTACACATCTACACAGGGCCCTGGGGCTTGCCTCACTCTCAGGAGGCTACTACAACTGGCTGCACACACCATCAGCCCCAGGCATCCCTTAACCTGCAGTGGCGGTCCCCACTGACCGCAAATCTGAGAGTGGCGTCACGACAATAGAAGAAGATCTCCTACCTGTGACAAGATACAGCCGAGTGGAGTCCCTGAAGGTAATGCACCGACACAGCGTTTGCGGGGCTTCACATCTGGCGTCACGAACAGGATAAGGACTAGACCTGTCCAGACAGGTGACCATGTGCCTGGGCGGTCCGCTTGAAAAATTGGAAGCGCCGCCATATTGCCACCATGAAAAGCGCGCTGAAAAACAACAGCAGCCCGCGCTGGAAGAAGTTACCGCCCACGAAGAGGTGTGGCTACCCAGAGATCCCCTGCAGAGTTCGGACCTCGCTTGTGAAGAGAGCGGAAGCGTCCAGAGACGTCGGGACAGAAAGGGAGCCAGAAGCCTGCTGCTGGGAAAGGAGCTGCTGAAAGAGGCAGAGCGGAAACTGAACAGCT
This sequence comes from Anomaloglossus baeobatrachus, assembly GCF_048569485.1. NCBI lineage: Eukaryota > Metazoa > Chordata > Amphibia > Anura > Aromobatidae > Anomaloglossus > Anomaloglossus baeobatrachus. The sequence continues at coordinate 158,972,912 of NC_134358.1, read as the reverse complement.
TGCTACTAGAGGCAACGACGAGTCCACTGCTGGGAAATCGTACAGAAGAGGGCGCAGAAGAAATGGCGTCTGACCGCAGAAACCCAGAACCGGGCTCCGCTGCCTGGTGGTATCGGGAGCTGGCCCAGTTCTGTGACCGACTGGAGACCCGGGTCGTGGAGCAGATCAGAGAAGAACGCATGGAACTTCTGGAGATGGCTGCCGCGGTCCAGGCCTATGAAGGGAGAGCCGCGCGCCGAGTGCCAGACCGGGCGGTGACGACTCAGACCCCGATGCTGCCACCGATGGGTGAGTCCAGTGATGCCCCTGCCAGCGCGAATGCCCCGACCCCTGCTGCCACGTCCGCGGTCCCTGAAGAGGCGTCCGGCGCGGCGACGCTGAAGCAGGCCGCAGCCACGCCAGGTGCAGCCCGCCAAGCCCCGGCCGCCGCAGCGATGCCCTGCTCGGCCCACCAAGACCCGGTCCCTGCAGCGACGCCCAGCCCAGCCTGCACAGATCCCATCGCAGCTGCGACGCCGATCCAGGCCGCCGCCATACAGGGCGCGGCCCGCCAAGACCAGGCCGCCGCCATACAGGGCGCGGCCCGCCAAGACCAGGCCGCCGCCATACAGGGCGCGGCCCGCCAAGACCAGGCCGCCGCCATACAGGGCGCGGCCCGCCAAGACCAGGCCGCCGCCATACAGGGCGCGGCCCGCCAAGACCAGGCCGCCACCATGCCAGGCGCGGCCCGCCAAGAGATTGCATCACCATTTTCCCCGGCCTGCAAGGCCAGAGCAGACACCGCTCCCCAGTCCAAAGAGGTCCCTGCTGGAAAGCCCACGCTGGGGGAGGACCCCGCATACTGGCAGCTAAAGGCTGACATGGAGGCCAAGTTTCCACAATGGTTGGTGGACCGGTACATGCTCCCTCCGCATACCCCCAAGAGGATTCCAGCAACCCCTGCAGCAACCACGCCAAAGAGTCCCCCGCCTGGGCCTGCTGAAGAAAGCCCATCCCCAGCACTGCAACCAAAGGAGTGCCAAGAAGAACTAAGGGGGAGAGGAGGCCAGGAAACTGAGGAGCTGACTCAGGAGCCATCAGCAGTGGATCCATGCCCCGAGCCAGAGATGCTGCCGTATTCCCGCTGGGATGAGGAAGACCTGACACCTTCTGCTGAGGAAGATCTGCCCCAAAGCCTCACCTGGGAGCTTGTAAGCTGCACCTCGCAGAATCCAACCCGCAAGATACAGCGCCGCAGTAGAACCCAGTCTTTCCCTGCACCGCCATCCCCAGAGCAGAGAGAAGTCACGGCCAGAGACCTACAAGAAAAACGGTTCCTGAGAAGGTCCAAAGCCCAGGTCAGAGGACCCCTTTGTAGAGGAGTAGTGGAGGACTTCAGCCTCAAGTCAGGATACGGGTTCATCGTAGCACCTGGCATAAAGGAAGGTATCTTCGTCAACAGAAGAGACGTCAGAGCTCATCTGCCCAGAGGACACCCTGGCAGAAACTTAAGAATGGGAGATTCCGTACAGTTTACCCTGCATCAAGGCGAAAGAGGCTGGTACGCGCTAGATGTAGTGCCATGTCCCAAAGAAGAAGAAAGGAAAGACAGTAATAAAGAAAGAAAAGACCAAAGACCTAATGAAGAGATAACCACAGATGAAGAAAAAGGTCAAGAAACCAACAGGTGCCGCAGCCCTACAGGCCCAAGCCCTGGTGAAGAGGAATCTGCCTAAGTTTAAGTAAAGTACAGCAAGTTTTGACCAGTTTGGAAAGTTTGTTTTGCAACGTTTTCAAGTTTAAGCAATGTGCCCACATAAACTATTGTGAGAAATAAACCTTAAGGCTATGAACTGGCTATAGCCACAAACTCTCGCAGTGTAAATAGTTACACCAAAAGGGCACCACCACCACCAGAGTCAGCCTGTTTAGGGGCTTGGCTCGTCTGCAACCAGGAGGAGCCCGTCCGTATATAATAATAATTAATAATTAATAATAATAATAATTTTATTCATTTATATAGCGCTATTAATTCCATAGCACTTTACATACATTGGCAACACTGTCCCCATTGGGGCTCACAATCTAGAGTCCCTATCTGTATGTCTTTGGAATGTGGGAGGAAACCGGAGTACCCGGAGGAAACCCACGCAAACACGGGGAGAACATACAAACTCCTTGCAGATGGTGTCCTTGGTGGGATTTGATATAGGGCCTTGGCTCACCTGCGACCAGAGAGCATGCCTGTTTATGGGGCCTGGCTCTCCACCACAAAGAGGGTACCTGGTCAGCACCAACTGTGGAGGCCGCCTCTGCATCCTGCCAGAAGAGGCTGAAGGCGCGGATCCACCAGGCCAGGTATACCCTGAAACCACCAGCCCATGTAAGCCGCCTCTACATCCTGCCAGAAGTGGCTGAAGCCGCGGCCAACGTGAGAGGGTTTTGGGTGGGTTAACGGACTTGTGGGTGGAGGGTGGTGATGTATGGTACCTGGTGCTTTTAAAAATGTTTTACATGTTTTAATGTTTTATGCATTTTAAAAATGTTGTCTTGCAGCCCGAGGACGTGCTGGTGATAACTAAGGGGGAATGTGGCGCCCCTGACCTGGTCAGGCACCACTGAGTACTGCACCCATGCTGGGGACAGTACAATACAGGTAATCCAGAAGGCTGACAGGGGTGTGGTACACAGGCGCATAGTGATCAGGTCTCACACATGTACCCATGAGAGGACCCCTGGGGATCCCAGGAGGGGGAAAAGCCTTCACCTTCACTGGAATAGTGGAGGGGGCCAAAAGCCTCCATCTCCTCTCAAGGGGTGTGGTAAGAGAGTCTGGTTGCTAGGTGGCGTAGGCAGGCACAAAAGGGAAAAGAGAAGGAGGAGTAAACAGTCGAGAGTCTGCAGCAGAGTGTGGAGGAGTGAGGAGCAGGAAAGTGGGGCTCTGACAGGAGCAGCAGTGAAGGTCCCAGATGTGAGCCGGTTCAGAGCAGAGTCCAGGGAGCTCCGAGGAGCTGACCCCTTCCCCTGGGCTGCTGTAGTCTGACAGCGTCCGCGCAGTGGCTACCGACGGGGGAGAACGGTCAACTAGGAGTGCTACCCGAAACCCATCTCAGCTAGAGAGAGAGCAACGGAGTGGGAAGTAAGGAGACTGCTAGAGAGTACCAGGCCCAAACGGGCGGCAGATCCCGAAGCGGAGATAGATCCAGCTTTCTTTTGCTAAACCTGCCGGTGTGGGGCTCTCAAAGCCCACGCCACAACACCACAAAAGCCGCAGCCACGTAGCCACAGTTAGGGCCCATAGGTCACAGGAGGCAAGCAGCTGGAGTGGCCTGGTCCAGGCGACAAGCAAACGGCAAACGAAGGGGAGAGAGGCTGCAGCATCTTCCCTGGGTGACCCCCATAGGGACTCAAAGTCGGGGTTACCCCAAACCACCAAGGGCTAAGGAAGGCGAGTTAGTAGTCACCCTCACAAGTCAGCCTGAAGGACACCTGGTTCCCACTTGGTTCATCCCAGCTACGCCCGGGTCACTCACCCTGCCATCAACTGTGAGTAAAAACCCTGAAAGACATCCTGCCTGTGTTGAGTCATTCTGCGCCTTGTAGTTCTACACATCTACACAGGGCCCTGGGGCTTGCCTCACTCTCAGGAGGCTACTACAACTGGCTGCACACACCATCAGCCCCAGGCATCCCTTAACCTGCAGTGGCGGTCCCCACTGACCGCAAATCTGAGAGTGGCGTCACGACAATAGAAGAAGATCTCCTACCTGTGACAAGATACAGCCGAGTGGAGTCCCTGAAGGTAATGCACCGACACAGCGTTTGCGGGGCTTCACACTTGTACAACTGTATCTGACAGGACATCCCAGGATGCTGGTAGACATAGAGAGTGTGTGGATTATGGTAGGTGTCAGCATCAGAATAGATGAGCTTCGTAGGAGATTGCTAACTGAAAATACACAGCATTAATAGGAAAGTACTGAGGTGTGGTCAAATGATTGCAGGACTAACAGCCCAGAAAGCCTATAAATATGGGATCAAATCGTTAAAAAATATTTATTGCTCATTAAAGCCTAAAGGGGGCTTTACACGCTGTGAGATCGCTAATGATTTATCGCCGGGGTCACGTCATTAGTGACGCACATCCGGCATCCTTAGCGACATCGCAGCGTGTGACACGTACGAGCGATCTTAAACGATTGCAAAACAGGCAAAAATCGTTTTGGAGAGGTCATCCTAAAACCAAATATCGTTGCCTGTTTATTAGCGATGTTGTTCCTCGTTCCTGCAGCAGCACACATCACTATGTGTGACACCGCAGGAGCGACGAACATCTCCTTACCTCAGTCCACTGGCAATGAGGAAGGAGGGAGGTGGGCGGCCTGTTACGACCGCTCATCTCTGCCCCTCCTCTGCTATTGGACGGCTGCCGTGTGACGTCGCTGTGACGCCGCACGACCCGCACCCTTAGAAAGGAGGTGGATTTGCGGCCAGAGCGACGTCGCTGACCAGGTATGTGCGTGTGACGCTGCCGTAGCGATAATGTTCGCTACAGCAGCGATCACACAATAAAGCACGTACGACGGGGGCGGGTGCTATCGCGCTCGACATTACTAGCCGCTGCTAGCGATGTCGCAGCGTGTAAAGCCCGCTTAAGACTATGTTCCCACAATGGTGAATTTTTGATGTTGCACATTTTCTGCCCCTATTATGTAAATTAGGTTACTTCTAATGTTTTAAATGCGTTTTTATTCAATTGAAACAAAACTGCTTTATTTTCGTTGAGTCCTAGCATTTGGTTTGACAAACCTTTATTGATATACTGTATTTTTCCAAAAATAAGACAGGGTATTACCGTATATTATTTTTTGCTTGGAAGATGGGCTAGGGCTTATTTTCAGGGGAAGTCTTATTTTTTTCCCTTGACCAAAAATCCACAACTATTCTTGAACAAAAAAAAAAATAAGAAATGTATTCAATTATAATCATATCACACTCTGGAACATCAACATAAATCTCCAAACCTTGTGTGGAACAAAGGAGTATATATATATATATATATATATATATATATATATATAGTACAGACCAAAAATTTGGACACACCTTCTCATCTCTAGAACAACTATTAAGAGGAGACTTTGTGCAGCAGGCCTTCATGATAAAATAGCTGCTAGGAAACCACTGCTAAGGACAGGCAACAAGCAGAAGAGACTTGTTTGGGCTAAAGGACACAAGAAATGGACATTAGACCAGTGAAAATCCGTGCTTTGGTCTGATGAGTCCAAATTTGAGATCTTGGGATCCAACCACCGTGTCTTTGTAGAAAAGGTGAACGGATGGACTCTACATACCTGGTTCCCACCGTGAAGCAAGGTAGGAGGAGGTGTAATGGTGTGGGGGTGCTTTGCTGGTTACACTGTTGGGGATTTATTCAAAATTGAAGGCATACTAAACCAGCATGCCTACCATAGCATCTTGCAGTGGCATGCTATTCCATCCTGTTTGCGTTTAGTTGGAACATAATTTATTTTTCAACAGGACAATGACCCCAAACACACCTCCAGGCTGTATAAGGGCTATTTGACTAAGAAGGAGAGTGATGGGGTGCTACGCCAGATGACCTGGCCTCCACAGTCACCAGACCTGAACCCAACCGAGATGGTTTGGGGTGAGCTGGACCGCAGAGTGAAGGCAAAAGGGCCAACAAGTGCTAAGCACCTCTGGGAACTCCTTCAAGACTGTTGGAAAACCATTTCTGGTGACTACCTCTTGAAGCTCATCAAGAGAATGCCAAGAGTGTGCAAAGTAGTAATGAAAGCAAAAAGTGGCTACTTTGAAGAACCTAGAATATAAGACATATTTTCAGTTGTTTCACACTCTTTTAGATATTTCATTCCACATGTTTTACTTCATAGTTTTGATGCCGTCACTGTGAATCTACAATTTTTAGAGTCCTGAAAATAAAGAAAACTCTTTGAATAAGGAGGTGTGTCCAAACTTTTGGTCTGTACTATATATATATATATATATATATATATATACACACACACACACACACACACACACACACACTGCACATGCATATCAGCTTGTCTACTCTTAAGGTACCGTCACACTAAGCGACGCTCCAGCGATCCCACCAGCAACCTGACCTGGCAGGGATCGCTTAAGCATCGCTACACGGGTTGCTGGTGAGCTGTCACACAGGCAGATCTCACCAGCAACCAGTGACCAGCCCCCAGCCAGCAGTGACGCCTGGAAGCGATGCTGCGCTTGGTAACTAAGGTAAATATCGGGTAACCAACCCGACATTTACCTTGGTTACCAGCGCACACCGCTTAGCGCTGGCTCCCTGCACTCCTAGCCAGAGTACACATTGGGTCAATTACCTGATGTGTAGTCTGGCTATGTGTGCAGGGAGCAGGGAGTCGGCACTTGCCACGTGAGAGCGGCGGATGCTGGTAACGAAGGTAAATATCGGGTAACCAAGGAAAGGGCTCCTTGGTTACCCGATATTTACATTGGTTACCAGCATCCGCAGAAGCCGGCTCCTGCTCACTGCACATTCAGTTGTTGCTCTGTCGCTGTCACACACAGCGATGTGTGCTTCACAGCGGGAGAGCAACAACTAAAAAATGGTCTAGGACATTCAGCAACAACCAGCGACCTCACACCAGGGGCCAGGTTGTTGCTGGATGTCACACACAACAACATCGCTAGCAACATCGATGTTACGTCACAAAAGTCGTGCCTCAGCAGCAATGTTGCTAGCGATGTTGCTTAGTGTGACGGTACCTTAAAGCTTTAGACACTGCAGTTAAGAGGCCTTTGGTGATATCATGGTCACATAAAGATCCTTTAGCACTGTAAACCTCAGAATAGAAACCCTGGGGGCCTCTAAGAGAGTAGGGGCCCTGAAAATGTACCCAGTTTGACTTCCCCTAATGATGCCAACTAGCTATAACTAGGGCTTATTTTTGGAGTAGGGCTCATGTTTCAAGCATAATCCAAAAATCCTACAAAATTATGCTAGGGATTATATTCGAGGTGGATTTTTTTTAACTGTGGATTTTATACTTTTTTATAAATTTTTTTTTATAATGCAAGTCTATTGGAAAAATCTGCACATAAAACTCAGCCTACTCGCAAGAGAACTTGACATGTTGTGTATTTCAAACATGCACCGTAGGTCAGATAATACAAAGTAAAATATAAATCACAGTGGGCAGTAGATTATTATAAATCCCATCCACTTTGCTGGAACTGTAAGATGATGTATTTTTCGATGCAGTGAAAATATGCAGTTTCAAAACCTCTCTAAAAAACTTACTATGACCCACACCCTAAGGGTATGTGCGCACGTTGCTTTTTACCTGCTTTTTACCTGCTTTTTTGCTGCTTTTTCTTCTGCGCTGTTTAATGCCAAAATGGATGTGTTCTTCTATTCAAGCAAAGTCTATGGGAATTTGGGTTTCTTGTTCACACTATGCTGTTCAAAATGCTGCCTTTTTGTGGCAGAACTTTGGTCAAAAACTCAGCTTTGCAGTGCAAAACCCAAATGGCAAAAACAATTGACATGTTGCTTCTTTGAAAAGCTGAGTTTTTGACCAAAGTTCTGCCACAAAAAGGCAGCATTTTGAACAACATAGTGTGAACAAGAAACCCAAATTCCCATAGACTTTGCTTGAATAGAAGAACACATCCATTTTGGCATTAAACAGCGCAGCAGAAAAAGCAGCAATAAAGCAGGTAAAAAGCAGGTAAAAAGCAACGTGCGCACATACCCTAAAAGTTCATTACAATGCCCTTTACCCAATCTGAAAATAAAGAAATTAAAAAAAGTAAAAAAAAAATGAATTAAACATAAACACATTTATAATTGCCACATCTGTAAAAATCAAATCCTTGAAAATCTAAAATAATTTAATCCATACTGTAAATACTGTAAAGGTAAAAATAGAATCCCCCATACTTGTGGTTCCTTGTTCATCTCACTGACCATCACACCAAATAAAATAAAAAAACAACAAAAAACAATAATTACTCCAAAATGGTACAAATAAAAGGTTTATTCTGCCACACAAAATACAAATTTAATATAACTCCATCAGAAGAAAAGTAAAGAAGTTGTGGGTCTTAGAAGAGGACAACTCAAAGTATTTTTCTTAAAAGTTCTGAATATCTTTAATATCTTCACGAACTTGGATATGTCCTTTTAATGTGGGCTCGCATTTCGAGCCCAAACCTTTCCCCATACATGTTGTCTGATCTGAGAGCTGACATGTTCAGCTCACAGGCATGGGTAGAAAGGAGATCCAGCCGCATCTGTTAAAGGGAACCAATCACCAGGATCTTCGTATATAAGCTAAAGCCAGTGCTATACTGGCACTATCTGACTTATTCTATACATACCTGCAGTGGTCAGCTCAGATGTTTAGGTTTTGAAATCCAAAAAAGTTTTATAATTAGCTGGTTGTTGAGTGACAGCAGCAAAAGAGCAGATAATATATTCATAGTTATCCCCTCCCCCTGTTAGAATTAGCATAAGTATTATACAATTCAAATCCCTTTGTCTCTTGAAGGACCTGTGTGAGTTCACACCCATTTATAAAGTCAGAAATGAAGAAGATATTTTTAATATCCTATTACTTATCCAGCTTGAAGTAATTTCATGCAATTGTAATACTCTATAATCATCAATAGAGGGCGCTTTTGCATTAAAAACTCACTTCTCTGTTAACACTGATCATTTTTATATTAAATTCAGAGCATTTTCAATTCCTACTTAAACAATATATTAAAAAGACAAGTATTTAATTTCTAGAAAAATTTATGTACCTCATGTTATTCTGGACTTGTAATATTTTTGTAACTTTGAGTAAACCTTTATTTGGAGGCTACAATCTGTTATTCCTGTTTGTCTGAGCATATAGCAATTTGGTTTTTTTTGCTGCTTTTTTTCTCCTACTAAATGTGCAGTGTAACTGATATATACTGAACAAAAATATAAATGTAACACTTTAGTTTTTCCTCCCATTTTACACAAGCTGAACTCAAAGATCGAAGACTTTTTCTATATACTCTAAACGCCTTTTTCTCTCAAATATAATTCACATATTTGTCTAATTACGTGTTAGTGAGTACTTGTCCTTTGCCGAGATAATCCATCCACCCCACAGGTGAGTCATATCAAGAAGCTATTTAGGCCCCTTTCACACATCCGTGTTTCCGGTACGTGTCGTGTCCGTTTTCACATGCACTGGAGACACGGACACATAGACTCATTAGAATGAATGGGTTTGCTCACACGAGTGTGTTTTGACATTGAGCGTGTTTCCTTGTGGAGCACACGCAAGTCTAGGTGCTCCACACGGCGAAATGACTGTTTTTGGCTGGCAGCACAGATGTTACACAGACCGCACACTGATGTGATCTCTGTGACATCAATGTGACATGTACCTGAGGACACCCATTCACTGAAATGAAATGGATATTCATACTTACCTGTCTCCGGTGCTGCTGTCTCCGGAGCTGCTGTTGCTTCTGGGTCCTGCTCATTATGCATCAGAAATATTCACAGCTCTAACTGCGGACCTGTAAGGAAGTGTGATAGCAGTGCCGGAGACAGGTAAGTATACAAGTTCATGCTGGATGTCACACAGATAGCACACAAACAGCACAAGAAGAACACACACACACAGACACAAGAATGGCCATATGGACTGTCACACACATGTGTTTAATGCACGAATTTGTGAAGGAAGCCTTAGACAGTATCATTATTTCATAGTTGTGCCCTAGGCTGGCCACAATAAAATGTCACTATAAAATGTGCAGTTCTACAATTTTAGCGGCATCTGATGGGGGGAGTCAGAAATTCAATCAGTATCTGGTGTGACCACCTTTTGCCTCATGTAGTGCAAAACATCTCCTTTGCATATAGTTGATCAGGTTGTTGATTGTGGCCTGTGGAATGTTGGTCCATTCATCTTCAATGGTTGTGCGAAGTTGTTGGATTTTGGTAGAAACTTCAATTGTCACATAGAATTTGGCTCTAAACTTGCCGAGTGTCATGGCGGCATATAATGCTGTTCACATTGTCACACTGCAGAGTTTGACACTCCTCACTATGCCTCCTCTGATGCCTCTGAATTTCACAGACAAGCTCAGGTGTCAACCAGCTATGATCTCATTAGTGATCGGGCTTGCAGGAGTTAATTTCTGCTATCCTGATGGTTACCTCTTGGATCACATCTTGTGGGAGACCTATCACAGTCACTCCCTGCCTTTTTAAGCTGGAAGAACATGTGTTCCCATGCTGACTATAGCTTTAGCTACACCATTAAGTGTGCTGTCATATCCCAGTCCTGCTGGTTATTGTATTGCTTTGTGCATCAAGTTGTTTTGGATTTATCTTGTCATGTCTTTGTTTCTCCCCTCATCTTATTTTCCTCCTTATCACTTGTTGTCTAATACCTTTCTGTGAGCGTGTTGTGTTATGAAGTTTTGGTTTCCCCTGTTTGTCCTTATCTGTGGATTCTGCCACTTCTGTCCCGGCCCTCTCCTAGGGTGAGGGAGAGGGGGTATTTGATCAGGGCTGTCCACGATCAAGGCAAGGAAGGTGGCCCAGACATCATCACCATTAGATATATCTCTGGGATCAGGGACAGCTAGGGCCCCCCTAGACTGAGGGCCAGTTTAGGAGCCCCGATCCCCAGTTATTCCATCACACCCCGTGATATGAATATGCTGTTGTAGATGCATCCCAAACATTCTCAATTGCTGACATGTCTGGTGAGTATGCTAGCCATGCAAGAATTGGGATGTTTTCAGCTTCCAGTTATTGTGTACAGATCCTTACAAAATGGAACCATGCATTGTCATGCTGAAACATAAGGTGATGGTCGTATATTGGCACAAAAATGGGCTTCACGGTATCTCTATACATTCAAAATAGCATTAATAAAATGTACCTGTTTTCATTATCCATAACATATGCCTGTCATGCACAAACTTCACTGCACCACTATGGGCTACTCAATTCACAACGTTGACATGAGCAAACTGCTCCTCAACACGACGTCATACATGCAGTCTGCCATCTGCCCTGTACAGTGAAAACCAAGATTAATCCGTGAAGCGAACACCTTTCCAATATGCCAGGCACCATCAAATGTGAGCATTTGCCTACTCAAGTCAGTTACAATGACAAACTGCAGTCAGGTGTAGACCATGATGAGGACAACGAGCAGCAGATGATCTTCCCTAAGAAATTTCCTGAGTTTTTGCAGAAATTCTTTAGATATAAAAATCGATTGTTACAGCAGCTGTCCACGTGGCTGGTCTCAGACGATCTTGGAGGTGAAGATGCGGATGTTGAGGTTGAGGCTGTTGTGGTTACACATGGTCTGTGATTGTGAGGCCGGTTGGATGTACTGCCAAATTCTCTGAAACGCCTTTGGAGATGGCTCATGGTAGGAAAATGAACATTCAATTTACAGGCAACAGCTCTGGTGGACATTCCTTCAGTCAGCATGCCAATTTCACGCTCCCTCAAAATTTGTGACATCTATGACATGGTGCTGTGGGATAAAACTGCACATTTTAGAGTGGCCTTTTGTTGTGGCCAGCCTAAGGCACACCTTGTGTCTAATCAACAGCTTGATGTGCCACACCTGTGAGGTTGATGGATTATCTCGGCAAAGAAGAAGTGCTTGTTAAGAAAGATTTAGCCAAATTTTGTTTGTAGAAAAAGTCTTAAGTGGGCTTTACACGTTGCAATCTCGCTATCGAGATCGCAAGCGATCGTACCCGCCCCCGTCGGTTGTGCGACACGGGCAAATCACTGTGCACAACCTCGCTTACCCCCGTCACATGGACTTACCTGTCTTGCGACGTTGCTCTGGCTGGCGATCCGCCTCCTTTCTAAGGGGTCATGCGGCGTCACAGCGACGTCACATGGCAGCCGTCCAATAGAAGCAGAGGGGCGGAGATGAGCGAGACGTAACTTCCCGCCCACCTCCTTCCTCCCGCATTGGCGTTGGAGGCAGGTAAGGAGATGTTCCTCACTCCTGCGGTGTCACATATAGCGATGTGTGCTGCCGCAGGAACGAGGAACAACATCGCTAATTAGAAGAGAATGATTTTTTGCTTTAGGACGACCTCTCCGCGGCAAATGATTTTGGCCGCTTTTGCGATCGTTTTAGGTCGCACATAAGTGTCACACACAGCGATATCGTTAATGACGCCGGATGTGTGTCACAAACAACGTGACCCCGAGGATAAATCATTAACGATATTGTAGCGTGTAAAGCCCGCTTTAGATCTTTCAGTTGAGCTCATAAAAAAGGTATCAAAAACAAAAGTGTTGCGTATATATTTTCGTTAAGTGCAAACTTCATGCTTATTTATTCTAATGTAGTGGTTTTTTTTTTAAATGAATATGTCACATGAAAAAACGCTATTAACCTGCAGATATGGGTTTAATCTGCAGGTTAATAGATTTTGAAACCTGCCCAGCACATATTGAACCCTGCTGCTGGTAGGAAATTAACTTTAAGTCTTCTGGCAGTATTCGGGTTTCGGTCACAGGGGTGGTGCCGTTGTGTGTTCAGTCTGTGTATCGAGAGCGGCAGCTGTAATCACGACCCCTCACTGACTGACAGACACTCAACATTAGAGGAAACTTTCAGTCAGTGTGAGGTGTACAGTTATAGGCCTCTGCCACACTCACGTGGAAATCACGCACGTACCGCGAGACACGTATTTTCCCTGCGTGTTGCGTGTGGTAAATACGTGTCTCCGGTACGTGCAGTCCACGTGTGTTCTCCGTGTGCTATCCGCGATAACACACGGAGAACCGGTAATTTGAATACTCACGTGGTAGATGCTGCTGTCCAGGGTTCTGATCTTCGGCTCCAGCCCCGCCTACTCCCCGCTGATGCTGCTTACGACCGAGCAGAGGGGCGGAGATTAGATCCCGTGAGCGGCAGCCGGCAGCAACTGTTAGTAGCGGAAGATTCTGCAGGGCTGGTGGAGCTGAGTATGTGTTTTTTTTTAATTTTAAAATAATAACACGTGTTTCTCCGGCGCGTTTCACACGGGATCACATCCACACTACATCCGCGTTGTACGGGTGCGGGCTGTGTGACACCCGTGCTGCTGGAGAAAACGTGGACATGTCAGCGTGCAAAACACACGGACACACGGAGGTACGGAACGGACACACGGAAGTACGGAACGGACACACGTTCCGTTCCAAAATACTTACGTGTGTTCATACAATTATGAAATCATATGACCACGTGTGTATGTGCCTCCGGTACGTGAAAAAAAACTGCCAAACACGTACCGGAGGCACGAACGTGTGACAGAGGCCATAGGCACAGCTCTCGATACACACAGAGGACCCAACGCTGCTGGGATTTTAATAGTGTTTTGCACGTGACAGGTTCCCTTTAATTATATGAAGTTTTCTATGATGTATCCTACTGTCTCTCCCAAAAAAACAAACAAATATTAAAAGATATTGGTAGAGCGTGTTGTATTTGAATATGCCTATTCTACTGTTAAACAATATTACTTTGTTCGCCGGATAACAGTAAATATGTTTAGCCATTAGATTTCCTCAATTTTGCATTCCAAGCAGATGGGGCATTGAACTTTACAGTAAACTAAAGCTAACACTAGAAAAGCTACACTGAAAGATAATTGTGAAGAAGGGATATTAAGAACGCTTGTGTAACTATAATCTTTCAGTGTAATCAAAATGTCAATCACCTAATGAACAGTGAAAATGTGCAAGACAAAATAACATCGTTTTTGGCAGCACATCATTATGTGTAAATAATTCTCGCACTGCCGAGAAGAATGCAGCCTATGCTCATTAAACAATCTATTACAGATCAATCAGTGCACATCTGATGTTTTGGACTGCCTGGGTAATCGGGCTATTAAACAGAAGCTGGTAGGTAAAAATTTACCATTTGGTAAATGTTTAGAGCCATCAACCAATCTGTATAAACTGACTATTAGACAAGGGAGCACATAAATCTGTATGATTACTTCTTCAACATATTTTAAGCTTTTGCATTATTGGAGACACGTTGAAATTTTTTGAGGCTTTCATTCCCTTCCTGCTCCGAGTATCTGGTCACTTAAAGAGACTGTTCAGGACTATGTTATTGTTTTTTTTACTCTGGGCCTAAGAACTAACAGGCTGGTAGTTGCTAACTACCTACCCATTCTTCCCAGCACAAATATATGCCAGCACAGAGCGGTCACAGACCATGCCTGTAGGTGATTCTGTTGCTTCCGGTGACATCACATCGACAGAGCAGCAGCTTCTCTTCTGCTCTGCTCTGTTGTGGGCATTACTACCGAACATCATGCTGATTGACAGCTTCTGTACCTCTCCACTAACTAACTGCTAGGAGCTGGCTGTCCATCAGCATGATGTTGGCAATCATGTGCCATTGTCAAAGCAGTCTGGAAAAGGAAGAATTGCTTTGTTAATGGGTAGAAGCCAAATCAACGACAGCAGACGTCTTTGACCACTCTGAGCCGAAATTGCGTAGGACAGGAAGTTAGTTAGCAACTACTTTGCTGTTAGTTCTTAAGCTCACAGTTATAAAATAAAAAATGATCCCAGACAACCGCTTTAAAATAACTGTATAGTAGGGAGCTCCAAAACTAGGGGTCCCAGTAGCTGAGATGAAAAGTATAGGACAAGATCTTTCACTGTTGAGTTGCAATTGTAATAACTACTTTATTATACTGGAAGAAAGGTGGTTTCTGATTAAACAGAATATGCACTTGTGCTGGTTGGTAAGTTTTAGCCTGGACTGCCACCCACAACAGTATCCCATGAGTCACGGCCTATCAGTATCATATTTACCTCTGATGTGAAGCATTGGCCTCCCAAAACAGAAATCTTCATAAAGTTCACTATACAGGAAACTCAACAAATAAAACAAACTCTATACAGAAACATCTTCACCAAAGATATGATATCTTTGGTGGAGAAGAAAAATGTATAGACAAAGAAACTCTGCACTCAACTGTAGCAGTTAACAAAATAAAGTTTTAATGGAAACCTGCAAACAGCAATGAACATTTCGGTTCCTAAAATACGGACTTTTGTCAGAATTAAACTGATTGCCATAATGTAAGTGGTTTGTAGGAGTAAGAGCACAGTCGTGAGTTGCGTTAGCATGGTGATTCAGATCGCACCTTCATTGTGCTCTTACTCCAACAAACTATTTACACCATGGCAATCAGTTTCATTCTGAAGAAAGTCTGGATGTTAGGAATCAGTGTGAACGGTTCCCTGAAAAATGCCCACAGGAAAATTGCCCACAGGAAAAATGCCCACAGGAAAATTGCCCATAGGAAAAATGCCCACAGGAAAATTGCCCACAGGAAAAATGCCCACAGGAAAATTGCCCATAGGAAAAATGCCCACAGGAAAATTGCCCACATGGAAAATTGCCCACACGGAAAATTGCCCACATGGAAAATTGCCCACACGGAAAATTGCCCACACGGAAAATTGCCCACACACAAAATTGCCCACATGTAATATTGCCCACATGGAAAATTGCCCACACAGAAAATCGCCAATTGCAGCATCACAATGTTGCAGATCTATGATATTTGAGGTGCAAAGTGAGGATGTTCACATGATAGGTGATCAACTTGTGATTTATAGTTGACCTAGTGCAAAACTGCAAAAATGGTGAAGATCTGTGGTTTGTAGCAGCAGTCTGTCATTATCAGCGATAGATAGATACAGTCTGCTCTCATCTTTCACTTATTCTGCCTTAAGGCGGCGTTACATGGTACGATATATCGTGTGATCGCATGAGCGAACGCACCCGCCCCCGTCGTTTGTATGTCACGGGCAATTCGTTGCCCATGGCGCACAAAGTCGTTAAACCCCGTCACACATACTTACCTCCCTAACGACGTAGCTGTGGGCGGCGAACATCCTCTTCCTGAAGGGTGAGGGACGTTCGACGTCACAGCGACGTCCCACAGCGGCCGCCCAATAGAAGCAGAGGGGCGAAGATAAGCGGCCGTAACATCACGCCCACCTCCTTCCTTCCTCATTGCCGGCGGGACGCAGGTAAGCTGTGTTCGTCATTCCCGGGGTGTCACATGTAGCGATGTGTGCTGCCACGGGAACGACGAACAACCAGCGCGCAGAAGGAGGAACAATATTATGAAAATGAACGTCAACGAGCAACGATAAGGTAAGTATTATTGCTCGTTAACAGTCGTTCGGAGCTGTCACACGCTATGACATCTCTAACAATGTTATATATTGTTAGATATATCGTAGCTTGTGACGCCGGCTTTAGGCTACTTTCACACTTGTGTTGAACGGCATCCGTCACAATGCGTTGTGTGACGCATGTGACGGATGCGTTGTAAATAGTGTGATATAAAGGCAACGGATTCCTGTGAAATAACACGTTGCATAAAGCCGAGAGAGAGAGAGTCCCCATCATTACTGCACACACCCCGGCACTACCACACTCATCATCATCAATGCACACACCCCGGCACTACCGCACTCATCATCATCACCGCACACACCCTGGCTCTACCGCACCTATCATCACCGCACACACCCCGGCACTACCACACTCATCATCATCACTGCACACACCACAGCACTACTGCACTCATCATTATCACCGCACACACGCAGGCACTACCGCACTCATCATCACCACACACATACCGGCACTAACGCACCCATCATCACCGCACACACGCAGGCACTACCGCACTCATCACCGCATACACACCTGTAAGCTTCATATAGCAGAGCTGGATGCGTCACGGGACCTCGTGTGGATTACACCGGACCTGGAGGGGTATTTGGGGATTAATAAAGTGGTGAAAGAGGGTGTTTTTTTTATCTTTTATTCCAAATAAAGTATTTTTTCGGGTGTATGTGTTTATTTACTTTCACTTACAGGTTAATCATTGTGGGTGTCTCATAGACGCCTGCCATGATTAACCTAGGATTTAGAGGCAGCTATGGGTTGTTGCCATTAACTCCTTATTACCTCGATTTGCCACCACACCAGGGCAATTCGTGATGAGCCGAGTAGAGTCCCGGGACTGTCGCATCTAATGGATGCTGCAATTCCGGGCGGCTGCTGGCTGATATTGTTAGGCTGCGGAGCTCCCCATAATGTGGGGCTCCCCATCCTGAGAATACCAGCCTTCAGCCTTGTGACTTTACCTTGGCTGGTATCAAAATTAGGGGGGACCGCACACCGTTTTTTTAAATTATTTATTTAGTTATTGTACTGCACGATATAGACCCGCCCAATGGCGGCTGTGATTGGTTGCAGTGAGACAGCTGTCACTCAGCGTGAGGGCGGGTCTGACTGCAACCAATCATAGATCAAAAAAAATTGGTCTGCACTCTGACAAGTGGGTGGTGGTGCAAGTGAAAAATGGGTCCAATCCAAGATAATAAATAAATTCACTGCACTCATAGATTGTGATGCAACAAGTTTTCCAAATTTATTGAGGCGACTGTGAAGTTACATAGTTACATAGCTACTTAGGTTGAAAAAAGACCTAGGTCCATCTAGTTCAACCTTCCTCCACCAGTTCTACATTCCGACGTTTCGACCCCGCCTGGGTCTTAGGCAGGCTTTGCACACTACGACATCGCAGGTGCGATGTCGGTGGGGTCAAATTGAAAATGACGCACTTCCGGCATCGCATGCGACATTGTAGTGTGTAAAGCCTAGATGATACGATTAACGAGCGCAAAAGCGTCGTAATCGTATCATCGGTGCAGCGTCGGTGTAATCCATGATTACGCTGACGCGACAGTCCGATGTTATTCCTCGCTCCTGCGGCAGCACACATTGCTTCGCTATGTGTGAAGCCGCAGGAGCGAGGAATATCTCCTACCGGCGTCACTGCGGCTTCCGTAGGATATGCGGAAGGAAGGAGATGGGCGGGATGTTTACATCCCACTCATCTCCGCCCCTCCGCTCCGATTGGCTGCCTGGTGTGTGACGTCGCTATGACGCCGCACGACCCGCCCCCTTAACAAGGAGGTGGGTCGCCGGCCAGAGCGACGGTCACAGGACAGGTGAGTCCATGTGAAGCTGCCGTAGCGATAACGTTCGCTATGGCAGCTATCACAAGGAAATCGCTGCTGCGACGGGGGCGGGTACTATCGCGCTCGGCATCGCAGCATCGGCCTGCGATGTCGCAGTGTGCAAAGTACCCCTTAGTCAAGAGTCGCTTCAAGATGGGTGCCTGGGATATGGAAATTTGAGTGGGTTAATAGCTTGGTAGACAGATACACCATATCACCAGCCACAGCGCTGCTGTGCTGGCTAAACCCAGGACCTTTATCCTCAAGGTATTCTCTACCAAGCGCTATTAACCCACTTAAATTTCCATATCCCAGGCACCCATCTTGAAGCGACTCTTAACTAAGACCCAGGCGGGGTCGAAACGTCGGAATGACTTCACAGTCGCCTCAATAAATTTGGAAAACCTTTTGCATCACAATCTATGAGTGCAGTGAATGTATTTATTATCTTGGATTGCAACCAATATAGGCGCCGGTGGGCGGGGGAAGCAGTGAATACTAGATGGAATAATGAGCGGCTGGAATTTTCAAAAGAGGAAAAGAAGCTTGTGACAACTGTGCAGCGTCGCACCCGTGGTCGGTGAGTATGAGAGAGGGGGTGAGAGGGGGGAGAGAGACCAGGAGTGATTTTAAATGATTTCTATCGTTCTGCTGGACATGCTGAGCATGCTCAGTAGAACGTGATGGAATCCGTCAGAGGATTCCGCCGCTTAGCGCATAGCGGGAGGAATCCGCCACCATAGACAATCATTAGACACCTTGGCGGATTCCAACGGAGGTGCATTATTTTAACGATCCAAAAAACGCTACATGTAGCGTTCCCTTCACTCGACGCTGCGTCAAAATAACGACGCAGCGTCGTCCATCGGATGGAATGCAGACACTTGCGTTACAGTGCGTCGTCAATACAAGTCTATGGAGAATAGCGCAGTGCGTTAACGGACTGCGCTATTCTCCATAGCGGCGGATTGTGCTGAACGCAAGTGTGAAAGTAGCCTTACTCCTCCCACCAGCCCAAAACAGCAGCAAATGCAGAACCAGCACCAGTGTGATCCAGAGGAGCAATCACTACTATCTGTACTCACAAAAGTATCACTGTATTATCTGTTGAGTTACATGGGACTGCAGGTCACATCTAATACATTATCATCTCAGTGGGAGCCCACCAAAAGCAGGGTGCTGCTGGCAGAGATAGTTGGTCCTGAAAGCCCCAAAGGCACAGCAGAAAGGTGAGACTCTGTCGCTTGTACAACCTTGTGTTCGTGCTGGGAATGTATGATATGTTTTTGCAGGGCTTCATTAGGGCATTACAACTGTGACTGCTGTAGGGGGCCCGGTGAAGAGAGGGGGCCCGGACAGGCCAGGGGTAATTACTTAGCTTTGTTAAGCCCTGGGCAGGCCAGGCCTCCCCTCTTCACTGGGCCCCAGTCACAGCTGCAACAGAGGGGCTCGGCCATTTCAGCCACTGCACACACACACTGCTAAAACAAGGCCGGAAACAAGGCACATGAAGCAGAGCAGGGAGGCGGCGCATCATCCCACAGCCCAATGTGATGAGGTCATCACTCTGTGCCTCATCACAGTGCTGCGGGCAACACGGAGGTGGCGAAGTCATGGCATCCGGCGGCGAAAGGTAGGCGCTCGGTGAGATGAACACCGCCGGGGATGGAGGGCGGGGGCGCCCCTGCCTTGCTTTAGCTGGGGGGTTGGAACCACGGGCCTGCAATGACTTTTTCTGCGCCCCCTGGGCAGATTCCCGGGGTCCGCAGTGCTCCGGTGCTTACATACAAATGTGGTCGGGACTGTGTGAGCGGGTTTAGCTGTGTGCCTGGAGTCTCCCCTCTGTTGTGTGCCTGCTCTCCAATGAAGTCAGCCCCCCAATGCTGTGTGCAGCTCCCCCAATGCTGTTTTCAGTCCCCTAGTGCTGCGTGCCACCCCCCAATGCTGTGTGCAGCCCCCCAAGTGCTGTGTGCAGCCCCCTAGCACTGTGTGCAGGCCCCCCAGTGCTGTGTGCAGCCCACTCAATGCTGTGTGCAGCCCCTTAGTGCTGTGTGCAGCCTCCAGTCCTGTGTGCAGCCCCCCAGTGCTGTGTGCCGCCCCCCAGTGCTCTGTCTGTGCAACCCCCTCCAGTGCTGTTTATCACCACCAGTGTTGTTTTCCCTCCAATAGTGTGTACCACCTCCAGTGCTGTTTGCCCCCCTAGTGATGTCTGTACTCTGCAATTGCTGACCGTGCCACCCAGTGATGTCCATGCCCCCCTAGTGATGTCTGTGCCCCCTAGTGATGTCTGTGTCCCCCTAGGGATGTTCGTGCCCACCTAGGCATGTCTGTGCTCACCTAGGGATGTATGTGCCTCCCTAGGGATGTCTGTGGCCCCCTAGGGATGTCTTTGTACCCCCCTAGTGATGTCTGTGTACCCCCCCATTGATGTCTGTGCGCCCCCTAGTTATGTCTGTGTGACCCACCTAGTGATGTCTGTGTACCCCCTTAGATCTCTGTGTATCCCCCTAGTGATGTCTGTGCGCCCCCCTAGTGATGTCTGTAATGTAATTTGTTTAGGGAAACACTTCTTTTTCTGGAACAACTTCAAGGGTGCTAACACTTTTGGCTGTGTGTGTTTGTGTGTGTGTGTGTATGTATGCATGTATATACAGTATATGTGTGTGTGTATATATATATATATGTCTGCCTCTTTCCCTGTCTGCCTCTTTCCCTCTCCCTGTCTGTCTCTCTCCCTGCCTGCCTCTCTCTATTTGTCTCTTTCACTGTCTGTCTCTCTGTCTCCCTCTGTCTCTATCTTTCTTTTTCTGTCTCCCCTCTGATATCATAATAACTCACACATAAGCTTCTCATACTAAGAATGTCCTTTGTTCCTATAGCAACCAATCACAGTTCCTATTAATGACCTGTACCCTCCAGCTCCGTTGACTTTAACGGAGGCAGGATTTTTGGTGAAAAGCTAAAGCGTGGGATTCAATTTTCTCCTCAAAACATAGTCTGACGTTCCCTGAGTCACATGAGGCATCTGGAAAATGTCGTGATTGTAAATGTGAAGGTGCGGATTCCTTTAGCGGACATACACACATACATACATACAGCTTTATATATTAGATTATATATATATGCACACACACATGTTTTTCCAAGCATGGCATCAGGAGTGTGGAAGGTTTGAGGTGTGGAGGCAGAGCTGGGGTGCAACCTATGCGGAGTCTCAAGGGGGCTCAGAAATTTTGCCAGTATGGGGTCCTGAAATTCCTAGTGGCGGCCCTGTGTTTTTGCAGTAGTGTAACTAGAGACCAATGGGCCCCAGTGTGAAATTTGGACCTGACCCCACCACTCACACATGTTTTTTTCACATGTATGGGCCATTGTAGCGTTCTAACTTCTATCAAGACTTATGAACTGCCTCCCCTCCCCCTTCATTATGTAGTAATGTCCCCCATCCTGGTATATATGCCTATCATCCTGGTGAATATGTCCTCATCCTGGTATATATGTCCCAATGCTGGTATATAAGGTCCTCATCCTGGTATGTATGGTACACGTTGTCTCCATCCTGGTATATATGCCCCCTTTCTGGTATATATGTTCCCATTCTGGGTTACATGGTCCCCAATCCTAGTGGGCATTCATGTTTGTTGGCAATTTTCTGTGGACATTTTTTCACATATCATGTGAACATCCTCACCTTGCACCTCAAATATCATAGATCTGAAACTTTCTCATGCTGCAATTGGCAATTTTCTGTGTGGGCAATTTTCCATGTGGGCAATTTTCCATGTGGGCAATTTTCCGTGTGGACAATTTTCTGTGTGGGCAACTTTCCGCGTGGGCAATTTTCCGTGTGGGCAATTTTCCATGTGGGCAATTTTCCACGTGGGCAATTTTCCATGTGGGCATTTTTCCTGTGGGCAATTTTCATGTGGGCATTTTTCCTGTGGGCAATTTTCAAGTGGGCATTTTTCTGGTCACCAGTGTGAACACACACTAACAAACTGCAATAATGGAGCAGAAACTGAGTAGAAGCTCACCAAATCCTCCTCATAATTTCAAATCTATACCATTTGTGGATTTTTAAGTATTAATATAGCCATGAAGCATGTTATGGATTGCTAGATGTGTACAAGATCAGAACCACTATGAGCACATGAGTGCGGCACCAGAAACACAATTAGTTACATGAATGCCGTACCAGAATCATCAATTTCTGAATGTAGTTCCAGAAACACGATCAGTACATGAACTGAGGGCCAGAAACACTGTCAGTATATAAATGCAGGGATAAAAATACTAGTACATGAATGCAGCGCCAGAACACCATCAATTTATGAATGCAGTGCCAGAACCACTGTCAGTACATGAATGCAGTGCCTAAACCACCATCAGTGTATGAATACAGAGCTGGAACCACCATCACAACACGAATGCAGTGATAGAAGCACCATCACAATATGAATGCAGCACCACAACCACCGTCAGTACATGAATGCAGAGCTAGAAAAAGTCAGTACATGAATGCAGAGCTATAACCACTGTCAGAACATGAATGCAGTGCAAGAAACACAGTCACTACATGAATACAGAGCCAGAACCCTTAAATGCAGCACCGAAACGACTGTTAGAACATGAAAGCAGAGTCATTAACACCATCAGTATTATAATGCACTGCCAGAACATCCATCAGTAAATAAATGCAGCCCCAGAAACACTATCAGTATATGAATGCAGCACCAGACCCACCACCAGTACATGAATGTAGCCAAGAACCATCACCAGTGCATGACTGCAGGGCCAGAAGCATCATCAGTACAGGAATGAGGCAGAAGAACCACCATCAGAACTTAAATGCAGCACCAGAACCACTATCAAAATATGAATACAGTGCCAGAAACACGATTAGTACATGAATGCAGTGCCAGAACTACCGCCAAGACATTAATGCACTGCCAGAACCACCATCAGTAAATGAATGCAGTCCCAGAAAAACCATCAGTACATGTATACAACACCATGCTTAGTACAGTGATCAATTGCAATGTCAGTTTAGCCTTATATACATTTGTAGCTCATATACCTACAATTTAGTATGTTCTTAACAATGGTAAGGAGATGCTGGGAGTTGCTATAAGTCTTATCAAACTGCGGACCATACTGGAACCACAGTACTGATAAGACGTAGTCAGTATTACAAATAAACATTTATATCCAGGTACTTTACAGGTCAAAATTCATCTCTGTAAACTTCCATCTTCTCCATCTTCAGCAGAACATGTCTGAACGAAGCAAATACATTTGAATATAGGAATGAGGAAGCGGTGACTCCTGGACAGGTCCACAGGTCGCAGCAGACCCTGTGGGCTGCATGTTGTACAAGCCTTGGCTAAATGGCTAGATGGCCCTCAACAAGTGTGTGGGTTCTGGCCTGGGGAACATGTGGCCCTTTGATTCATGGTCCAGTCCACTCCTGTATGTGCAGGGTTTTTAATAAGGTGTGTAGGAGGTAATAGACATATACCCACACAGTTCTAACATTCACAACTCCATAACATTGTCCTTTCTAGTCAGCATACTTATAACAAAATCCTATTAAGGTGTCAGATGTAGAGACCTCATAAAAATGCTGGCAAGTGTACCCTAACACATTTAGCCACAGTGTCCATGTAACATCTATCTCCATATCAACATGACCTGTCACAAACTCTCATATACAGTCAGTCTCAGAGCTTCCACACAGTGCCTGCCAAACAGCTGCTATTCGACACCAGCCACTGATCATCTATTTAGCTTTAGCCACAAAACGCCAATATAATGTTAGATACAGAGCCCCATAATATTCTAGCCACAAAGCCTTTGTTTAATCTGTAGAATTTGAGCCTCTATATAATGTCAGTCCATATATAATGCTAACCATAGAGCCAGTGAAATACAAAGAAGAGGTGGGAGCATTGCAAAAATGAAAATTGGTCCTGGATTTTAGTGCTTATTTTGATGTATTCACCCAGTACAGAGAGGCTTTTGATTGTTTCCCACTGACCCTCAAGCAATTCTCCCCCCATTGTTAACAGTGTAAAAACTGTGGAGAGGTACTGCACAATGTATTATCATGTGTTGATAAATGGGATTGGAAAAACTGAGACTGGAGCTCTTTTTTCAATTGGCCCCTTAGGGGTACTTCTCACACAGCGAGATCGCTAGCAAGATCACTGCTAAGTCACAGCTTTTGTGACGTACCAGTGATCTCATCAGTGATCTCGCTGTGTGTTACACTAAGCAGCGACCTGGCCCCTGCTGTGAAATCGTTGATCGTTACACACTGTTTTGGTTCATTTTTTGCTCATTGGTCTCCCGCTGTGCAGCACCATCGGCGTGTTTGACGGCGGGACACCAACGAGCACGACTCTGTGTAAGCAGCGGTACGCTGATAACCAGGGTAATATCGGGTAACCCAAGCAAAGCGCTTTGCTTAGTTACCCGATATTTACCTTGGTTACCAGCGTACACCGCTTCGCGCTGGCTCCCTGCACACGTAACCAGGGTAAATATCGGGTAACCAAGCAGAGTACTTTGCTTAGTAACACGATGTGTACCTTAGTTACTAGTGCAGAGACGCTGGTGGCTGGTAACTGGTGAGATCTGCCTGACTGACAGCTCACCAGCGACCATGTAGCGACGCACCAGCAATCCTGACCAGGTCAAATCGTGGTCAGAATCGCTGGTACGTAGTTTAGTGAGACGGTACCCTAAGCAGCGGCAATGTCTTCAGTCATTGTCAATATGCCCTTGCACAGAGTGCTATACATTGATTGCCACATATTTAAATAACAGAATTAATTGTAGTGTACTGATATCAACAAAGTCTCATTGGGTGTGGAGCATCTTTATACAGATGGTAGCCACAGTTTATAAGGAAAAATCCTGGTCCCAGGTTGACTTTAAGCTGTGCGCTGTTGTATAATCAAGGTTATATCCCTAGGGCATTATCATTACTGTGCCTAGGTGCCACATGATAAAAGTTGTCTGATAAGCAACTCACTGTCACTATACAATGTGCAAACAAAGCTGTGGTGTGGATAGGGTTAGCTTGTTTAGATCTGGTACCTGATACACCTAATAACACTGATTCTATCACAACTGTGGCACCCAGTAAACTAAGTGATACATCATTGGAATCAGGGCCTTTTTTCTTACATTATACTGGTCTCAGATGAAGTATCAAAAACCCATTGACATACCTTTATTGCTTCTGCATTACTTTCTCCCTTCACTAGATAAATAATCACACTCATAATGACCAGTACTGCACTGGATCTTCTGCCCTATAGATGCTCTACTTCAAGGACACGTACATTTTGTCTTAAGATAGCTTTAAATCTAGTTCTGTGTCACTAACTCTCAGACATTTATTATTTTTGAAGGAGCAATGACAGAATGATAGAGGTTCATGCTGATGATCACACTATTCGCTACAAACCACAGGTCAGTAAAGGAAGAGGTTAAAATGATGTGCAGACTCACACAACTTTATATTTCTCAATTTCCTGTATGAATGTGAACTATTTAGTTGTCATTCATATAGACTTCGATATTATTCATTGCCTGGTGCAATATGCATAGTTGGCGCTCAATTATATTGCTTCTTTTTCAATATGTGTTAAAACTGCAGGTAGTTGAATACTTAGAGGGGTTTCCAGGGCTTAGATATTTATGAGATATCCCCTGGGGTCGGACACCTTAGATATTGTGACCTTCCCCCTGAGGTCTGACACCTGGCTCCTGCACTGATCAGCTGTTTGCAGCTACCAAACTGGGCAAATGTAAACGGTCTACCGTGCCAAAAATCCTAGGCTCTGTGCACTGTGTAGGGGCTGTTCTCAAAGAGAAATAATAAATATCCAAGTACTGGACTTTAATTCTGTCTTCTCTATTGCAGTGCTATTTATTATTAGAAAAATGCAGTTTTCATATTGATACAATGAAAATACAAACTAAAGGGATTGTGTGATAAGTATTTGGGGGGGGAATAAGAGGTTGGGGAGGGTGTTGAAAAATTTAAAAGAAGAAATTTCTAATTCATTCCACTTGTGATGGCGAGGGTGCTGCATGAAAATCGAACAATTGCTGCAAAGTTTGCCATCCAATAATAATAATAATCTTTTCTGTTTTTAAAAGTAAAATTCACATTTTTTTTTATCATTGACATTATTTGCGTATAGGATTTGCCTCAATCAATGTTAAACTTTATAGGAATTCTAACGCTGTTGACATTTTTTAAAAGGTTATTCTCAAGTCTTTTGAGCAGCATTTCCAGTCTCCTTATCATCTGGTTTCTGGAAGGGTGGGAATTAGTGATGAGCGAGTATGCTTGTTACTACTCGGTACTCGCACGAGTATCACTGTACTCGGGCTACTCGGCGGGTACCGAGTAATTTCGCGATACTCGTGCTGTACTCGTGGTCTTCATCCCTGCATGTTGGCGCTCTTTTGAGAGCCAGCCCTCATGCAGGGATTGGCTGGCAGACCACTGCAATGGCACAGCCCTGTTAGTTGTGGAATTGCAGTGATTGGCCGGCCTGCACAGCGTGACCGAGCCTTTATACCGGCGGGCGCGCTGTGCTCTGCACACAGCCATCTCATATTTCCTGCTTTCCCCGCCCACAGGCGCCTTTGATTGGTTGCAGTGAGACACGCCCCCACGCTGAGTGACAGGTGTTTCACTGCACCCAATCACAGCAGCCGGTGGGCGTGTCTATACTGTGCAGTAAAATAAATAAATAAATAATTACAAAAAACGGCGTACGATCCCCCCCAATTTTAATACCAGCCAGATAAAGCCATACAGCTGAAGGCTGGTATTCTCAGGATGGGGAGCCCCACGTTATGGGGAGCCCCCCAGCCTAACAATATCAGTCAGCAGCCACCCAGAATTGCCGCATACATTATATGCGACAGTTCTGGGACTGTACCCGGCTCTTCCCGATTTACCCTAGTGCGTTGGCAAATCGGGGTAATAAGGAGTTAATGGCAGCCCATAGCTGCCACTAAATCCTAGATTAATCATGTCAGGTGTCTCCCCGAGATTCCTTCCATATTTAATCTGTAAATTACAGTTAAAAAACACACACACCCGAAAAATCCTTTATTAGAAATAAAAAACAATAACAAAGTCCCTCATCACCAATTTATTAACCCCGACAAACCCTCCATGTCCGGCGTAATCCACGGACCTCCAGCGTCGCGTCCAGCTCTGCTGCATGCAGGTGACAGGAGCTGCAGAATACACTGCCGCTCCGGTCAGCTTCACACAGCAACTGAGGTGAGTAGCGCAATCAGCTGCTGTCAGTCAGGTAACTCACGGCCACCGCTGGATCCAGCGGTGGCCGCGATTAACCTCAGTGACAGCTCAGCTGATCGCGATACTCACCTCAGTTGCTGCGTGGAGCTGACCGGAGCGGCGGTGAGTAGTGCGATCAGCTGAGCTGTCACTGAGGTTACCCGCGGCCACCGCTGCATCCACCGCTGGATCCAGGTAACATCAGTGACAGCTCAGCTGATCGCGCAGCTGTCTTCAGTTGCTGTGTGAAGCTGACAGGAGCGGCGGTTTCTTCTGCAGCTCCTGTCACCTTCATGCAGCACAGCTGGATGCGACGCTGGAGGACTGTGGAGTACGCCGGACATGGAGGGTTTGTCGGGGTTAATAAATTGGTGATGAGTG
Organism: Anomaloglossus baeobatrachus; assembly: GCF_048569485.1. Taxonomy (NCBI): domain Eukaryota; kingdom Metazoa; phylum Chordata; class Amphibia; order Anura; family Aromobatidae; genus Anomaloglossus; species Anomaloglossus baeobatrachus. The sequence continues at coordinate 158,945,079 of NC_134358.1, read as the reverse complement.
ACTTTGTTAGTGGTTTTTATTTCTAATAAAGGATTTTTCGGGTGTGTGTGTTTTTTAACTGTAATTTACAGATTAATCATGGAAGGAATCTCGGGGAGACGCCTGACATGATTAAACTAGGATTTAGTGGCAGCTATGGGCTGCCAATAACTCCTTATTACCCCGATTTGCCAACGCACTAGGGTAAATCGGGAAGAGCCGGGTACAGTCCCTGAACTGTCGCATATAATGTATGCGGCAATTCTGGGCGGCTGCTGACTGATAATGTTAGGCTGGGGGGCTCCCCATAACGTGGAGCTCCCCATCCTGAGAATACCAGCCTTCAGCCGTATGGTTTTATCTGGCTGGTATTAAAATTGGGGGGACCGCACGCCGTTTTTTTTAATTATTTAATTATTTATTTCACTGCACAGTATACACACACCCACCGGCTGCTGTGTTTGGGTGCAGTGAGACACCTGTCACTCAGCATGGGGGCATGTCTCACTGCAACCAATCATAGGCGCCGAAAAGCAGGAAAGCAGGGAATACGAGATTGTTTAATGAGCGGCCGGCTTTTTCAAAAGAGGAAAAGCCGCCGGAGTTTAGTGAACAGCAGTGCAGCGCCGCGGCAGTGATCGGGGAACGGTAAGTAAGAGAGAGGGGGGAGAATGACCGACAGACTGTGAGAGGGGGACAGACAAGACAGAGAGAGACAGACAGAGCGAGACCGACCGACGGGAGATAGAATGAAAAAAAAAATGACCGACATCGCTAGTAAAAAGCACAAAACGTGTGTTTTGTACATCGGAGTGCCACACAATGTTTTACGTAAAATCTTTCATGTATTAATCTCAAAAAGTAACATACACCAGCTCTATCTCACTATTGGGTATGTGCCCTTAACATTTCCGCCATGAAAATTCATTTTGGTGTCATTTTGGAAGGTTTTCTGGTGAGTCCGTAAAAATGGCGTAAAACTCGGACAAAATTGTTCACAGCTGTGACTTTTGAGTGATAAATGCTTCAAGGGGTCTTCCCCATGCTGTTGCCATGTCATTTGAGCACTCTTCTGAGACTTTTGTGACATTTTTAGGGTTTCTACATGCTGCCGGGGGTCATTTCATAAAAATACTCGGGTCTCCCATAGGATAACATTGGGCTCGGTGCTCGGGCCGAGTACACGAGTATCTTGGGATGCTCGGCCCGAGCCTCGAGCACCCGAGCTTTTTAGTACTCGCTCATCACTAGTGGGAATTCATCCTGGAATAAAAGTTCTGGTGAGCAGCAGAGCTGTAATATTAGTATAACTATAAAGCTCAGCTACTGTAAAATATTTTGGCTGTCAGTGTTTAGTTTTGGAGTCTACACTGTGATCATTAGGAGAACTGCTGTAGGAGAATTTGATGCTGTGGGTTGATGATTTAGCAAGATTTATATCAGCAGCATATCAGGAGCTAAGAACAAGAGTGGAGATGAGCAGCTAACTGCTGTATCAAAATCAATGTGCCGGAGAGAGGTGGCTGTGATGTTAAGGGGTACTTTGCACGCTGTGACATCGTTAGCTGATGGTAGCGATGCCGAGCGCGATAGTCCCCGCCCCCGTCGCACATGCTATATCTTGTGATAGCTGCCGTAACGAACAGTATCGCTTCGGCAACTTCACACGCACTTACCTGCCCTGCGACGTTGTTCTGGCCAGCGACCCGCCTCCTTCCTAAGGGAGCGGGTCGTGCGGCGTCACAGCGACGTCACATGGCAGTCGGCCAATAGAAGCGGAGGGGCGTAGGTGAGCGGGACGTAAACAGCCCGCCCACCTCCTTTCTTCCGCATAGCCGGTGGAGGCAGGTAAGTAGATGTTCTTCATTCCTATGGCTTCATACACAGCGATGTGTGCTGCCGCAGGAACGAGGAACAACATCGCACCTGTTGCTGCAGCGAAATTATGACAATGACCGACGCTACACAGATCACCGATTTACGATGCTTTTGCGATCGTTTATCGGTGCATCTAGGCTTTACACGTTGCGACGTCGTTACTGGTGCCGGATGTGCGCCACTTTCGATTTGACCCCGACGAGATCGCAGTAGCGATGTCGCAACGTGCAAAGTACCCCTAAAGGCCGCTTTACACGCTGCGACATCGCTCAAGCAATCTCGTTGGGGTCACGGAATTTGTGACACACATCCGGTCGCTTTAGCCATGCCGTTGCGTGTGACACCTATGAGTGATTTTGCATCGTTGCAAAAACATTCAAAATCGCTCATCGGTGACATGAGGGTCCATTCTCTAATATCGTTGCTGCAGCAGTAACGAAGTTGTTCCTCGTTCCTGCAGCAGCACACATCGGTATGTGTGACACCGCAGGAACGAGGAACCTGTCCTTACCTGCCTCCCACCCGCAATGTGGAATGAAGAAGGTGGGCGGGATGTTTTCTCCGCCCCTCCGCTTCTATTGGGCGGCGGTTCAGTGATGTAGCTGTGACGTTGCTGTGACGCTGAACGAACCGGCCCCTTAGAAAGGAGGCGTTTCGCCGGTCACAGCGACGTTGCAGGGCAGGTAAGTAGTGTGACAGGTCTGGACGATGTTGTGCGCCAAGGGCAGCGATTTGCCCACGTCGCAAAACCGATGGGGGCGGGTACCCACGCTAGCGATATCGGTACTGATATTGCAGCGTGTAAAGTGGCCTTTAGAGTTCATTCTTCTCCTGCAAAGTAACTATTGTGCACACTTGGCTAAGGTCCCGGAAGGCACAAGTGAACACTGAGCTCCATGAAAACCAGCAGTACACATGATAAGATAAAAGGTCTTATTGCAATAAAATGACATCAAGAAAGTAGAAGTAAGTCAATTGCAAAATAGATCATTTTCATGCTGTCTAAGTAATTAAAGCACCTCTATAACTTGAGAATACCCTTTAAATGTTTGCACCTTGGACAAGAAACTGGGCTGCCTAACTATGCTTGGTGACAGAAATATGCAATTTAGGTCACTCTACTGCTATAGAAAATAGTATTATTAAAGTATCATGTGCTTTTTTCATTTGAAAGTTTCTCCACTTCTTTGATTTGTCTCTTCAGGGAGGAAGGAGACAAACTCTAGTGGCACCTATTGGAAGTAGCAATCCAAAAAAGTCAAAAGTGACTCTCCAATGAGCCTTTTCATATGGCCTACGATTTATGCCAGATCAGAACCTCAATTTGCAGACACGTGATTTCAGGATGATTGTCCCTCATCAGTGCAAAGTGCAAAGTATGAAGTCTTATCTGGGTGAATGAGATGCTCTACTGGGGTCTCAGAGGAAAACTTTTCTCACCTCATTCAGCCAGATCAGACCTTATACTTTGCACTGGCGAGGGACAATCATCCCGAAACACCCCGTCTACAAAGTGATGAACGTGAATGGGGAGAGCCTGGAGAAGATGCCTGCATACACTTCTGACTCACATATCGTTTCTGGGAATGAGGATGTCACAGTATTATACCACTGATTCTCCAAGCGCTTCCTACTCACTGATCGCGGCACGACTGTCACACTGCTCCACTGCCTCCTCTCATACTTCTTCCCTACTGCTCATTAGTCTCATCACATATTCACTGCTTCTCCCTGTGATTGATTGCAGTCAGACCTGCCCCCACGCTGACTGACAGCTCTCTGATTGCAACCAATCACAGCCGCCGGTGGGCGGGTCTATATCGTACAGTAAAATAAATAAATAAGTAATTAAAAAAAACGGCGTGTAGTCCCTCCAATTTTGATACCCAGCCAAGATAAAGCCTCACAGCTGAGGGTTGGTATTCTCAGGCTGGGGAGACCCGCATTTTTGGGATCTTCCAAGCTTTAAAATATCAGTTAGCAGCCGCTAGATGTGACAATCCCCGAGCTTTACCTTGCTCATCCCGAATGACCTGGTGCAGTGGCAATTGGGGTAATAGGGAGTTAATGGCAGCCCATAGCAGCCACTAAGTTCTATTCTAATCATGGCAGGCATCTATCAGATACCCCCTCAATTAATCTGTAAGTGAAATATCTCTCCAGGCTCTGGGGAACACTGGCAAGAAGGACCCGGCTGCCAGCAGTGATACCACTCAGTTCATCAGTGGTCATACCCGGGTTCCCACAGTATGACCTCTGGTGACCTGAAGCACTCTGGCCTAAAGTGCGTCACATGATGATCTCACTCACCTCTCAGCTACCATTGCGTCCGATGCTGGATTTTGGCTCAGTGCGCATGACCCCAGAGTTTGGGTCATGCGCAATACTTCAGTTTGAAGCCAGGACGCGTGCACCCGGCTTGATAGTGCGCATGAACCAAACTCCGGGGTAATGCACACCGAGCCGAAATCCCCTTCGGACACGATGGCAGCAGAGAGGTGATTGAGATCATCCTGTGATACTGCGTATTCATTAGCATGATAACACGCCTACAAGGGTGTATTAACATGCTAATGGGGGCGATTGGCCAGGGGAACTAACGCACAGGGGACTAGACCCCTCACTCATTAGCATACGGTGAAAGATCTTTAGAAATACTTTTTCTGAAGATCTCTTTATCTATGCTAGTGTATACAGGGATGGTTAGGCAGGGATTAGCAATATGCACCCAGAATTGCTTGTGGTTCTGGGTGCATATTGGACCTGACAGGTTCCCTTTAAACTGAAGCATTTTTTGCAGACTTTTAATTGGACAGTTCCTAGTTTAGAGCAGATTCCATCAAAGAATTTACACACTCTCTTTTCTCCATCCTGGCGTGTCTCAAAACCTGAAGTGGAAAAAAATCTTCCCAAAGTTCTAAAAATATGAACAGCAAAGTGATTTTAGAATAGCGAATAATAAGAAAAGTCACTAAAGCATATGTGCATACATTTTATTTTTCATTTTGTTTGGAACAAAGCCACTTGAAAAAGCTCTTTAAAAACTCTGTGTGAACACACTCTTAGAGGACATTTTATTAGCTCCATTGTGACAATAAAACAAGATTTCATAAAATATGTACTGCTAATATTACATTTCAATGAGTTTTGTATTAAAGATCATTGAGTTATGTCCATTATACAAGTACATTTCAATAAATTATAATATTATCAAAAAGTTAATTTATTTTAGTAATTTAATACAAAAAGGGAAATGCATATATTATATAAAGTCATTACACACAGAGTGATCTTTTTCAAGTGTTTATTTCTGTTAAAGTTGATGATTACAGCCAATGAAATCCCAAAAGTCATTATCTCAGAAAATGAGAATAATTACCACAAAACACCTGCAAAGGTTTCCTAAGCATTTAAAATGGTCCCTTAGTCTGGTTCAGTAGGCTACACAATCAAGGGGAAGACTGCTGACTTGACAGATGCCCAGAAGCATAAATTAACTTTTTGATGATATTCTAATTTATTGCGATGCACTTATGTTTGTGGAGCAACCTGAATTAGCATCTATATCTTAAACAAACTATTAATAAATGTAACTTATTAATCATGTATAGATTCTATTACATGAAAATACTATGAAATATAATCATGAAGAAATTAAGTACATTAAAGCAGATTTTTTAGATTTCCGTGTCAAAAAAGGATACAGTAAACTCGGAGATATGTCATTTTCAGCATTTTGATGTAAAAAATTTGTTTAGATACTGCCATGGATCCTAATTCAATCCAATCTTGAATTACCCAACCTACATAGACTGATTGACAGCTCCTACAAATTTACATAGAAAAGCTAGCATGGCAATTACACAGCATTTTTATCTTAATAAAAATACTGAATAAACTAATATAAAGTGATATCTCTCTGAACCCGGTGTCTTTTCCTCTTTTCCCACAAAATTGGAGCATAAGAAACAAAACTAACAGTATTCTACTTGGTTTAAAGCCATTATCAGCACATAATTTCCACTAGCAAATGCAAATTTACAATAAAGTGAATAGGATATAATGTTACTTCGTTTTACACCATATATGTTATTTAAAATACATTTCTGATTAGGTTTTAGCATAAATAAATGATAAATGGAACATGATTAACACAAAAGTGTGATCACTTGTAATTAGTTTCAGCCTCGTAAATTCATTTTGAACAATGCTAGTGTCAGATAAATCGAAGATATTATTTGCTATTATTAGTTATTAAATATTTCATATCATAGAACCGAGAATGCAAATAAAGTTCTAGTTGTAAATTTGTATGCAAATAACTATACATTCATATATATATATATAAAACAACGATTGAAGATAAAATAAATGATCTATGTCATGTAGATTGAAGCACTTACCCTAGTACTCTGCTATCAGATCTGTCACTCATTCCTCCTTATGATAGAATAAAATGTTCTAATAGCCCACACCAGGAGAACACAAGGAATCAAATTACAGCAAGCTGTCTGATTGGGTTCTGCAAGACTAGGGGTGGAAATTAACATTACTATTTGCTACAGGTATAAAGTAACATCTATATTAGTATCTCAAATATTTGTATGAATGACTATTTATTTAATAATGGTATCCATTTGTAGAACTAGTTAAGAAAATTTAGCCTATGTAACCTGCATAAGTGAATTAAATCAATTATAATTAATTTCCATCTCTTAATCTTGATTCTGTAAGCGGCTGTGTCAGTGTTTGTGTGGCTCCTTTAAGGCTTTGCGCTAGCTTTTCTGGCTATCTGATCCCAGGGTATCCCTGGTCTTCACCCTTTAACCCTTGTACAGGCATGGAGACATACACAGGAGCACTCTCTTGAGTTCTTGGAGTAACTGCTGGTGGGAGAAGTGGGCTGGCAGAAATAGTCAGGTCATTAGGTCAGAACAAAGATGAACGAGACAGGAAAAGAATCACCAGGTTGAAGTATAGTCAAAACAAAGTCCAAGGTTAACTAATAGAAATAAAATGGAATGAGCAAGAGTTGAAAAACAGGACTAAACCAGACATAAGAAAACTGTAATTGTCAAATCTCAGTTGTGCTGTCCTATTGGCCAAGCAAGGAGCTAAATACTCACGTCAGACAGCAAACCCATACTGCCAAACTGGATGGCATTACAGGTTTCAGTCACACTAGCTTCTGCGACTGCCTAAAGCTTCTGGCCCTGATGTTTCCTGGATCACCAGCGCAATCCACAGAATAAAGACAACAGCACCTGGTAATAGACGCATGTGTGGCTCCCCTGGATTATCAGGTCGTCACAGGGTATTGCACAATCTGCCCTCCTGTGCAGTATCCACCTCCTTCTTGGTTATGGGTCCCCAACTTTATGGTGTTGCCTACATCAGCTAATTAAATCCTAGGTACACTCTGCACCACACCCACCAAACACACCAGTGGACGGCTTGAGCGGAATAGATTCGCCCACCTGGGGTGTTGGAGAGGGGGGGGCCAGGAGTGTCTGGAGTAGGAAGTTGTGTGTTGGAAGTAAAAGAGAGAGGAGGTCAGGAACAGGGCTCCTAGGAAGCTATCTAGGTGGCAGACGATGGCCTGGACCCCCGGTTGCAGGGGATCGTGGCAAGGGGCACGGATCTGTCGAGGAGGACAGCTGGCGGCCTTGCACCATCACCGGGCTGGGACCAGAGCACAACGGGGTACGTAGACCCTAGGTCAGGGAGCAGCTTCAGGCAACCTGACAATTTACCCAACAAGAATGGAGCCTTCAAGATCCGCTCTCCACCCGCTCCAAAATCGGGGTACTAGCGCAATGAGGGGAATAGGACTTTCCACTCAAATGGTCCAGAAAATCCCAAGTGTGAACCCAGAGAGCAAGCTCCCACACTTAGCCATAGTGGGGAGCGGGACCCTGCAAGTTCCATACTACCGGGACCAACAGAGAAGTAAACTTAGTGCCAGGAGGCAGGTCACGGATCATCAGACAGCACCATTGGGGATGGAACCCGAACTAAGCTCCCCTCAGTGGCAGCGGTATACAGAACTTTGGTTTATCCAGTTGTCGGTGTCAACTTAATGGACTGAGTGAGAACGTAAGTGACCCCTTTGCATCCAACGGCACTCCCCCTCACCATCACCGAGCCCCGGGGTATCCCCCCTACCCTTGGAGGGTCACAACACCTGGTTGCCCCATTCCATCATCCCCGGATACTCCCAACTGCAGCGGTGGTACTCCTAATTACTACATACCACGGGTGTCATCACAAACTCTAATACAATCCCCTGTAAATACCCCCTTCATTTGAGTGGCCACACGACCCCCGGGTTCGGAGACCCTTCGAGCCACCACGGATCCGGATCCGAGCAGATCGGCTGCTGGCACGGGGGCGGCACACCTCTATATACATATAATATGTTGCAAGAGTACATCCAGGAGGAGATGTTACATCACCCCCCTTGTAGAAAGAGATAAGCAAACCCATGGAAGTTTGGTTTGATGGCTGCAGCCTCCACTGGTTTGAACTTGGCCCAAATCCCAATTGAAGTCACTGTTTGGCAGTTGATGTCTCCGCCCACATACAGCCAGCCATAAACTGAATACTTCCAGGGGAGGGTGGGCACAGTCAGTTGTAGCACAGGAGAGACAGATGTACAGTCTCTGACTATATCTGCTCTGCTTCATATGACCAACTCTGCTCTGCTCCATCTGACCGCCTCAGCTCTGCTAACTTCATGTTTTATCTAACTTCATGTTATTTCTTCTACATTTTGTTATGGTTCTTTTTTATCTGTTTCCACTTACTCCATGAACTCAGTAGCATTTTGAATCTTGACATATGCAAAGACTGTCTGGCGAACGGTGCATGCATCCTTGCATGAATACTCTTATTTATTATAAAGATGGCTGGACCTCTAATATAAGCACATTTTAAATTCTGTTACCACTTTCATCCTTTTTGGTAGTTCAAGCTTGTGAGCAGGGCCTTCACTCCTCTTGTTTGAATTGCTAAATTCTGATTTGCTCAGTAATGTCTGATTTTACTTGCACTTCTACCCTCTGAAATGTGCTATCATATGTCTTCACACTATATAAATTACACTATTACTATTATTAATTGTAAAGCGTCCCCTCCTAATTGTACTGATCCCCTCCCCCAGCAGGGATGCTGGCGCTCTCACCCTCCCGCGATAGCGGTAACTACTCCCTCCCCTGTTCCTGCTGCTGTCTCCCAGGGCCTTCACACACCGCTAAAGGCCTCCTGGGAGTTCGTGTAGTGTGCACACATGCCCCTTTTCTTAAAGGACCAGTACTCCCTGACTCAGAAGTACCTCTCAGCATGGTGAGAGGCATCAGCTATTTAAGGAACCTTCCCCTGCAGTTAGGTGCATAGACAATGAGTTCTATATGGTGCTAGTTCTCGGGTCCCTTTGTGTGCTGACGCTGAGGTTACTATGCTGTGTGCTGTTGCTGATGCCTATCTGTGTTTCAGTGCATGACAAATCCGCAGCTGCTGTTGCAACTATCCATGACGGTTGCTTACACAATATCCGCTGCTGCTGCAAGTATCCATTCCAGATGCTCCTACGATATCTGCTGCTGCAACTAACCACGTTGGCCGCTCCTACGATATCAGCCACTACTGCTACAACTACCCATACCGGCCGCCGCTACTGCATCAATCTATCCATCCCGGCCGAATCCATGACACCAACTGGTGCTGCTTCTGCTATCATAGAGTGGCTGCGTACAAATCTGTGGCGCCAGCCTGCCAAGGTACCGTTGATCCCCTGGGGCTGCCCTTTGTTGGCAACCTACCATCATGAGTGTCAATCGCCACCTCCAGTGACTTTAGTGAAGACTCAGTAGCCGTTCTAATATGCTCCTCTAGGCCAGTAGTCACTACTTTTGGTCCAGTGGATCCACTAATCCTGTCCTCACCCAGTGAGCATTACACTAATAAACATTAAGGGGTACTTTGCCCGTTGCGACATCGCTAACATCGGCTAGCGATGCCGAGCGCGATAGTACCCGCCCCCGTCGCACATGTGATATCTTATGATAGCTGCCGTAGTGAACATTATCGCTACGGCAGCTTCACACGCACTTACCAGCCCTGTGACGTCACTCTGGCCGGCGACCCGCCTCCTTCCCGCCAATAGAAGCGGAGGGGCGGAGATGAGCGGGACGTAAACATCCCACCCACCTCCTTCCTTCCGCATAGCCGGTGGAGGCAGGTAAGGAGATGTTCCTCGCTCCTGCGGCTTCACACACAGCGACTTGTCCTGCCGCAGGAACGAGGAACAACATCGTATCTCCTATTGGTGTGACATTATGAAAAAGACCAACGCTACACAGATCACAGATTTTCGGCGCTTTTGCGATCGTTTATCGGCGCATCTAGGATTTACACGTTGCGACGTTGTTACCGGCGCCGGATGTGCGTCACTTTCGATTTGACCCCCGACAACATCGCAGTAGCGATGTCGCAGCATGCAAATTATCCCTAAGTGTTGTGATTTTCATCAATACACCAATCCAAAAGTGTTTTAATGTTCCACTGCCTTAAAGATTTCCTTTCTGTGGTTGATGGATGACCCTTATGAAATGAATGCAAATATTGTGGAATCAATGTGTAACTGCGCACTGTATTTTATGAATTAAAAAACTTTTGAATTATATCTGAATTTGCAGATCATTTGATCATTCACCTGACGAAGCTACTATGCAGCGTAACGCGTGGGGCTTTTTCCATGATCCTCCCTATTGAAGTAACTGCTTTGCTTCTCCTTTAGCACCACTGCTATTTTGGGTCCCTACCCTCTTCATGCGGTTCCCTGCTCACATACTTGCCTGACTATTCCATCAGGATACCGGCCCGGCTGGTAACTATGTGTAGATTGGGGTTAACCCCTTATATTACCTTTCACACATGTAATTTTCATGGGAGGGTTACCCTTGAGTGGTGATTTACTACTATTTTTGTGCATGGGCATTTTTTATATAGACCTGTTAATATTAACTAGCAGGCTGTGAGGTTTATAACCATTCCTGACCTACCTTGCAGGAATTTTTTTGGGGGACTTTATTGTCTATAGCTGTGTAATAACTATTATTCTATGTTTTTGGATCTGCAGTTAGGATTATTTATATCTATACTTACTAGTTAAATCCTGGGAATAATCTTGATTATTTATTATGAATATCTTTATCATACAATTCCTTGTCATGCAAGATCGCCTGTGTGTACATGTGTGCATATAATTATGCGTATATGTTGGTATCAGGTCATTGACTTATAGATATATATTATATTTAATTCCTTGACTGTGGGATTGTGATCTATTGTCTCTGCCATTTTACATCCAGCATACTTACATTGGAATTAAACCATTACCTTGCCTATAGACATATATTACCTCTATTAACCATTTTTTGGCTGTAGGAACACAATCAATTATCCTCACTAATTTTGTGCACTCACTTTCTTGAAATATATCATTATTGGTCTTATTATTGTTATTATGTGCATATTTTCAACTGTGGAGGTCATGGTCATGGTTCATGTATGATTTTAATTGATTTTATATTGTAGGTGTTTCTATGGATTCAATAAATATTTTTCATTTTTTCTCATTGGATGTGCGCTGCTATTATGTGTGACTCTTCTTCTCCATATTGATTCTACTTTTTCACACATGAAATGTGGCGTCCCTGACCCGGTCAGGCACCACTGAGTACTGCACCCATTCTAGGACAGTACTTCCAGGTAATCCTAAGGTCCAGAACGAGGTGTGTACGCACAGACACATAGCAACCAGCTCTACCAAACCATTAGATGGGACCCTTTGGTAGTCTCCAGAGGGGGGCTAGCCTTCAAATCCTATTAATGGGTGCAGCGGATGGGCTGAGAGCTAAAGTGCAGAGGTTGTAAGGAAAGGAAGGAGAGCCAGTCTGGTAGTGGAGCGCGGCGGTCGCGAGGCAGATCCGCGCGCTAACACTAGTCAGACCCTGCGCGGTGTAGTGACAGTTGGTGGGGGAGAACGGTCACTGAGAGTCAGAAGAAGAGGTGCTCCTGGTGACTAGGCACGTATGGGATACAGGTCCCTAGAGCAGACTCTAGTGTAACTATCTGCTAAACCTGCCGGTGAGGGGAACCACAAGTACCTCACCAACCTGACAGCCACGTAGGGACCCATAAGGAGACAGAGTCAGAAGCCATCTCACCTGGTCCACGCTGCCGGCAAACGGTCCAAAAAGGGGAGAAAAGGCAGTAGCGACTCCCTGGATAGACCCCCATGGTACTTCAAGTCAGGGGGTTATCCGAACACAGAAGTGCTAGGAAGGCAAGCTAACCTGTTACCCTCAGACTGGCCTGAAGGAGCTCCTGGTCCTACCTGGTTCATCATAGCAATGCCCGGGTCAGCTCACCATAACATCTGTGTGAGTAAAAATCAGTTAAATGACTGAGTTATTCTGGGAGCCGTTATTCTACACACCTGAGCCCCTGTGGCCTGCCCCACTCACGGGAGGCCACACCATCTGACTGCAGACCCCATCAGCCCCAGAGGCTCATAAAATCTGCAGTGGTGGTCATCCATATCCCTGACCGCAAGCCGTGAGTGGTGTCACGACACATACAAAATCTGACATAGCTGTTTGCCATATTAAAAGAAGACCCTGTGGTGTCCCTGAAGCTGGATCAATGTCCCTGGGGCGTCAAAGAAGCAACACTCATTGTTGGTTATATGAGACTGTGCACCCTCCCCCCTGATGCATGAATTTTCAGTCTAGCTCCATTGACATTAGATAAATGCAAAAACATTTGGTGTCGCGGGTGGGGGACAGACCCCAACCGGGGGGCCACTCGAGGTGCTCGGATCCGGGCGGTGGCTGTGGCTTGAGTGGCAGCCGGATCTGAGGCTCGCGCAGCCACCCGTCGCCCACGAGTGAAAAGGGGTTATTTACAGGGGATAAAGTTTTTGTCAGTGACACCATCCGTGGGTTGCGGTGAGAGATGGTGACACCGCCGCTGCCTTGTATGTGGGTGCCCGGGGCTGATGGAGCGGGGCAGCAAGGTGGGATCCCCTCCACGGGTAGGGGAGGTGTAGTCCCGGGGCCCAGGGTATTGTGAGGGGATTGCAGGAAGCAAGGAACTCACAGTTGGTAGTCGTGGTGGTGGATGAGCTGGTGCTGGTTTGGAGGGTCAGTAAACACACAGAGTCAATATTGTAAACCAAGGCCGGATGCCGGTAACCTCTGGAGGGGTGTGCTGGGTCCCGCACACGGGCTGACAGGGCAGGTGCCCTTCCTCCTGCACTTATAGTTTTTTGTGTGGTGACTTAATCCGGGAGAAGTCTGCTCCCTGTGTTATGTACTGTGGGAGCTGTGGCCCGCGAAAGCTGACCCGTGGGATCTCTGTGGGCTCTGGCAGATGCTCTATCCCCCTCATTGGGCTTTTGTTTCGCTCTATCTGGGTAGTCAACAGGACAAAGTCTGGCACCTTGTTCCCACATGGTTAATTGGAGAGGGGCTTTCAACCTTCCTCGCCCTAGGGTCCAGGTACTCCGTCTGCGCACGGCCTCCAGACCGGATTCCCGCTGTTGGCACCGGTGGACTACAACCCTGCCCCGGTCGACTTAAGGTCTCCCGTGACCGGATCTCCGTCGCCTGTGGCCCTGTCTGCCGTCTGCCACCTAGTCAGTAGTCCGGTAGTCCAGGGGCTCCAACCCCCGACTACCACTTCACTCCTCTGACTTCCTATGTCCAGACTTGACTAACTGGTTCCCACCCCTGACACCTCAGAACCCCTAGGAGGGCATCACCATCTGCCTGGCCCCGCTCACTGACTTTTGGGCCAGGCAGATGGTGTCCCGGGGGGTGACTAGGCTTTTGTGGCTGGTGCTTGCGGAGGGCCCACCATCCAGGCTGCAATTAACACCAGCCCCAGTAATGACATTCTGCAGCGGCGGCTCCACATATATAGCCATAACAGCGCAAGTGGCGTCATGCATGAACACTAACCTAAATCCCCTGTAAATACACCCCATTACATAAAGGGCCCAGGGCACAGAACCAGGCAACGGCCACCACCATGACATTCCCAAGAGAGACACTGCCCGGGACCAAGTACCCCATATCCCTGGAAGCGACACTATAAGGGCGCAATGAGCACAGAAAGTAATGCCCTTGCGACTAGTCCCTTAGCTCATTAGCATATCATAAAGAATCTTTGGAAATACATTTTCCTAAGATCTCTTTATGTATGCTACTAGATACAGGGATTAGCAATATGCACCCAGAAGTGCTCGTGGTTCTGGGTGCATATAGCACCTAACAGGTTCACTTTAACCCCGTCAGCCCCGGGGCACTTTCCGTTTTTGCGTTTTTGTTTTTTGCTCCCCTTCTTCCGAGAGCCATAACTTTTTTATTTTTCTGTCAATCTTGCCATATGAGGGCTTGCTTTTTGCGGGACAAGTTGTACTTTTAAATGAAACCATAAGTTTTACCATATGGTGTACTGAAAAACAGCAAACAATTTCCAAATGCAGAAAAATTGCAAAAAAAGTGTGATGGCACAATAGTTTTTGGGATGTTTTATTCACGGTGTTCACTATATGGTAAAACTGATGTGTGGGTATGATGCCTGAGGTCGGTGCGAGTTTGTAGACACCAAACATGTATAGGTTTACTTGTATCTAAGGGGTTAAAAAAATTCACAAGTTTGTCCAATAAAAGTGGCGCACGTTTTGCGCCATTTTCCAAAACACGTAGCATTCTTATTTTTTTGGATCTATGGCTCAGTGATGGCTTATTTTTTACGTCTCAAGCTGACGTTTCTAATGGTACCATTTTTGCGCAGATGCTACGTTTTGATCGCCTGTTATTGCATTTTGCGTAAAACTTGCAGTGACCAAAAACCGTAATTTTAGCGCTTGGAATTTTTTTGCCACTACGCCGTTTACTAATCAGATTAATTGATTTTATACTTTGATAGATCGGGCGTTTCTGAACGCGGCGATACCAAATATTTCTATATTTATTTATTTTTTAACCCTTTAATTTTCAATGGGGTGAAAGGGGGGTGATTTAAACTTTTAGGGTTTTTTTGTTATTTTTTAAAACTTTTTTTTTTACTTTTTTTTTTATTTTACTAGTCCCCCTAGGGGGCTATTGCGATCAGCAATCCGATCTCTATTATCTATCTGCTGATCACAGCTATACAGCTGTAAACAGCAGATACAGTCACTTTCTTTCTCCTTCTGCTCTCGGCCGAGGGAAAACGAAAATGAAACATCATAGCTGCAGGCGTCATCACATGACCCTGTGCTATGATGGCAACCACCGATATTCACGTGATCATGCACGTGACTTCCCGTGGGGGCGGTGGTAAGTAAAAAACATGGCCGCGCGCATTTAGATCTTGCTGCCAGACTTTGGTAGCAAGATTTAAGGGGTTAATTGCCGCGGGTGGAAGCAATTCCACCTGCGGCTAGCAGGCACACATGTCTGCTGTTGAAAACAGCTGATATGTGTGCTGACCGCCGCCGCCTGCCTGCGGGAGGGGGCGGGGCTTAACGGGACATGCTCCATGACGGATATATCCGTCCATGGTCGTAAAGGGGTTAAGTTTTGTTTGCCCCTTGCTTCTCCCATCTATCTTGTTTTTTTGTTAAGCATTGTATATATTTATATTTATACCTGAATTTCCCGTTAACTAAATGATTATATCTGATTGTGCGTTTATACATGATTTCAAATTTAAACATGTATTCAATAATTGTGCTTTCTCAATGATTTACTTATTTCATCTAATAAATATATATTTGTAATGGTTGTGAAAAGTTTGAGAATTTGTACAATGCAAAAGAGTTTTCAGGTTTTCCATTTCAATATCTTGCCCAAAGATTTAAAGTGGATCAAAATATCAAATTGAGAATTGTTCACTTTCTGCTGGTCCGGCATCATCACTTTGCTACTCTTCACCTGTCTTTGCTGACAAAGCCACAATGGTCACGTCATGTGAACAGTATTTGACCACTTCAGCTAATGCAGCCAATCACTAAGTTCAGTGATCAAGCCAATGTAAATGGTACAATGTGACGTGATGGGACCATTTCAACCTTATCGACAGAGGCTGGCTATGAGCAGGACCAGCAGTAGGTATGTAATTCTGAATTTTGTTTTTATCTATTAAACTGTGAAATCTGAAAACCTCTATAATGGTCAATACACAAGTCTGCCCTCTATTAAAAGACTCATGACAGTAACTACCAGAAACCTGACATCAGGGACAATTCTCCTAGGTGCCATGCCATATATCTACACTGTGTGCAGAATTATTAGGCAAATGAGTATTTTGATCACATGATACTTTTTATACATGTTGTCCTACTCCACGCTGTAAAGGCTTGAGATCCACCTACCAATTAAGTAAATCAGGTGATGTGCATCTCTGTAATGAGGAGGGGTGTGGTGTAATGACATCCACACCCTATATAAGGTGTGCTTAATTATTAGGCAACTTCCTTTCCTTTGGCAAAATGGGTCAGAAGAGAGATTTGACAGGCTCTGACAAGTCCAAAATTGTGAGATGTCTTGCAGAGGGATGCAGCAGTCTTGAAATTGCCAAACTTTTGAAGAGTGCTCACCGAACAATCAAGCGTTTCATGGCAAATAGCCAAGAGGGTCGCAAGAAGCGTGTTGGGCAAAAAAGGCACAAAATAACTGCCCATGAATTGAGGAAAATCAAGCGTGAAGCTGCCAAGATGCTATTTGCCACCAGTTTGGCCATATTTCAGAGCTGCAACGTTACTGGAGTATCAAAAAGCACAAGGTGTGCCATACTCAGGGACATGGCCAAGGTAAGGAAAGCTGAAAAACGACCACTTTTGAACAAGAAAAATAAGATAAAACGTCAATACTGGGCCAATTAATATCTTAAGAGTGCTTTTTCAAAGGATTTATGAACTGATGAAATGAGAGTGACTCTTGATGGGCCAGATGGATGGGCCACAGGCTGGATCAGTAAAGGGCAGAGAACTCCACTCTGACTCAGACGCCAGCAAGGTAGAGGTGGGTACTGGTATGGACTGGTATCATCAAAGATGAACTTGTGGGACCTTTTCGGGTTGAGGATGGAGTGAAGCTCAACTCCCAGACTTACTGCTAGTTTCTGGAAGACAACTTCTTTAAGCAGTGGTACAGGAAGAAGTCAGTATCGTTCAAGAAAAACATGATTTTCATGCAGGACAAGGCTCCATCACGTGCATAAAACTACTCCACAGCGTGGCTGGCCAGTAAAGTTCTAAAAGATGAAAAAATAATGACATCACCCCTGTTATGGTTGCTGTGGCACTGGAGACTATGTTCAGATTTCTTGCTACTGCACATGTGCGAGCACTGGAAACTATGTTCGGATTTCTTGCTACTGCACATGTGCAAGCGCTGGAGACTAAGTCCTATCTTGGAGCCATTGCACATGTGCGGGTGACATCATCGCTGACACGAGGTCACATGTCTCTGACACCTTCTAAGCTGATTGGCCGCTGGTCATGTGCTTGTGACACGTGGTCACATGTCTCTGACACCTTCTATGCCGATTGGTCGCTGGTTATGTGCTTGTGACACTTTGCTCGGTGATAGCCCAGTGTGACCTCATTGCTGTCGTTCTGGCAGCGGATTGGCTCTGGTGTCCTCCATCTTGGATGAGGCACAGAGTCTATATAAGACCCTGACATACGCCGCCCGGCGCTCAGTCCTCTTGGTTCAGGCATGAGAGTAGACGCTCTGTGCACGTCCCTCTAGGCATCTCTCTGTCTATGCTAGGTGAGCGCTACCTGCAGGGTAGCGATCTTGTACCTTACAGCTTTGGCTGCAGTCCGTATCCTTACATCTTAGTGGAGCGGACATAGGCAGGTGCCTGAGGCACATGGTCCGGCTGGGCCTTGTGATTCTACTCGTAGGTGGACGTTGCCGCTAGGGTAACGTTCCTTATACTGCGTCTGGCAGTTGTTCGTATCCTCGCACACTAGGGGAGCGAACATAGGTAGGAGCTTTGTGCGGCTTGTGCTGCTGTCCGTCTCTTTTGCACCACTAGTGGAGCGGACCTAGGCAGGTGCCATATCTAGTTGTTCGTGTCCTCGCAGACTAGTGGAGCGAACGCAGGTAGGAGCTTTGTGCGGCTTACGCTGCTGTCCATCTCCTGGCACCACTAGAGGAACGGACTTAGGTAGGTGCCATTTCACATTCACTGCTTTTGTCTCTGTGATCATTAACAGAGACCATACCACACACCATCCGAGTAAGGTAGGAATTGCTTTATTTCCTAACTATATGCCTCTGAGTTTAACAGAGGTATTGCACTCTGCACTTGTGCTACTACTATTTACAGCGGCACACTTATATACTCTTCCTCACTCATTAACCTATCCCTTTTACGTTAATGCTAAATACGGTAGTCGCTGTGACTTTAACAGTACACGCCGTGATTGGCTCTAGTGTCACTGAGACGTATCAGTGTCAGTACTGCTTCCATAGTACAAGATACCCCTTATCCTCTGCCATAGTCTAGTATAGACCCTGACTGTCTGATATCCCTTTGGGTTTTATAATCAGACAGCCCCCGTAACAGCCCCCTTGTTCACCTAATCTGAACTCCATAGAGAACATGTGGTCCCCCATAAAATGTGAGATCTACAGGGAGGGAAAACAGTACACCTCTCAGAACAGTGTCTGGGAGACTGTGGTGGCTGCTCCATGCAATTTTGATCGCAAACAAATCAAGCAACTGACAGAATCTATGGATGGTAGGCTGTTGAGTGTCATCATAAAGAAAGATGGCTATATTGGTCACTAGTTTTTTGGGGTTTAGTTTTTGCATGTCAGAAATGTTTATTTCTAATTTTGTGCAGTTATATTGGTTTACCTGGTGAAAATAAACTAGGGAATATATTTGTTTTTATTAAGTTTCCTAATAATTCTGCACAGTAATAGTTACCTGCAAAAACAGATATCCTCCTAAGATAGCCAAATCTGAAAAAAAAAAACACCCCAACTTCCAAAAATATTAAGCTTTGATATTTATAAGTCTTTTGGGTTGATTGAGAACATAGTTGTTGACCAATAATAATAAAAAATCCTCTAAAATACAACTTGCCTAATAATTCTGCAGACGGTGTAATAAGAAATTATTCACCACTCTGGCTTCCTGAGCTAACTTGATGTGCATCTTACTGAAGTCACCAATTCCATACCTAATAAAAAACCTGTTACAATGGCTTCTGGAAACTTTACACCTTGGCCAATTGTTTTAGGTGGCATATGGTCCATCTAGCAGGAGACTACCTATGCCGCCACTTAACGAGGAAAGCATATTTTTTACCATATAACAAAATACAGTGATTATAACATTTTTCAACATAGATTCATAAAAGAGATAAAATATTTCAATATACTAAATTGTTTTAACTAATGATATACAATAGACAAGAGGATAGAGGAGATCAACACTCTTCACATGTTAATACAGAGATAAAGTTATGGGGGATGTGTTTATTTTACAAGTGTGTATGCCAAACATGCACTGTGAAAAGAGACCTAATTATAAGTTATTTAGAATTGTATCATCTTTTGCCAATGTGTCTATTAGATCCACAATGCTGCTTAGGGTTGTATGTTTTGAATATCCCATGATTAGTGAAGTACAGTGTGTTGGGTTAAGATATCCCTCCACTTGATGTATTTTGATATGTCTAAATTAATATTCAGCTCTTGACATTCAATGCAAGTAATGTCCAGCCATTCAAGAAATG
Organism: Anomaloglossus baeobatrachus; assembly: GCF_048569485.1. NCBI lineage: Eukaryota > Metazoa > Chordata > Amphibia > Anura > Aromobatidae > Anomaloglossus > Anomaloglossus baeobatrachus. The sequence goes on along the minus strand of NC_134358.1, from coordinate 158,925,407 downwards.
TTCATATCCATGGCCCTTATCCAGAGGTTCATTTGACACCTTCAATCAATTTAACTGGACTGTCCTTGGCTTGCTCCAGTTCTACTTTTGAAGCCATGGATGCCCTTTCTAAATCACTTGGCACATTTCACAGTTTACTTATTACAACTTAGGTAACTTGTTAGTTACAATTTATTTGCAGGGTTTCTTAGTGTTCTTAACTTAGGTACCCTTGTATCAGATAAAGTACATCAAAGTATCCATGTGGATGTGACCATAGACTGTGCTGTACATTACAAATCATGCTATCCACTGACATTGCATTTACCTACATCACAGGTTGAGGACTTACCTATTGTTTTATGCTGAGTATTAGATGGTATAAGCAAGAAATGCTAATTGGACTGAAATCTGTGCTTGGTGTTGCATGTTATGATACGGGATAGCTATAGAGTTGTGCAACCTGTATGGCAGCATTGGGCATATCACCCATTCCCTTTTTTGGGGGCTTCATTGTTGCAAAATTAGAGGCTGCTAACAAACATAACTCCTTCACTACTTAGTTTCCCCTGATAGCTGTGTACTTTTTGCAGGAGTTATTAGAAGAAGCGAAACCTTGTCCCTGGTTATGGTGCAATAATCTGCTAGTACGACAGTGTTTTTCCAAAACTAAGACATTCTCTTATATTTTTTTGCCCTGATAAAAGCACTAGGGCTTATTTTCAGGTAGGGCTTATTCTTGAGGATACACGGTTGGGTGTAAGTTTAGCCCTCCCAAAATCAGACCCCCCTTCTCAGCAGAATCATGCTTACCAGACCCTGGACATTTGTGTGTCTCTCAGGTCCTCCTGTGATCTTCAGCGGGCGCTCCCAGCAGGTATACTCCACAGCGGTCCTCCCCTGATTCTGGCCGACACACTCACATACATCAGATTGTGCAAACACACACTCATAATCATACACACACATCAGATTGCACACACAATCATACATCAGATCGCACACAATAACTCACCACATCTTGTGATACCGATTGCAGAGGAAGATGGGATGCAGTGCAATGGAGCGCGAGGACCTGCGGTGTAACCAGTGCCCACATATGCAAACTTCTTCCTGGGGTTCTGGGAACGTAACATCTGTTTTCCTGAAGATGTTGGTAGAGCGGTCCATATGTGGATCCGCCTCATCGATGATATCTTCCTCATCTGGCAGGGGGGTGAGAATCTGCTCAAAACCTTCTTTGACGGTCTAAATGAGAAAAACTTGAACATTTAGCTTGTATATACCCACAGCACTAGTGCAATTGATTTTTTGGATTTGGAGATCAAGACAGAAAGGGATGGAACTTTAGTGACTGACATACACCTAAAAACAACAGCAGTTAATTCTCTATTGGATGCAAAATCCTCAAATCCCCCACAGGTATTCAAGGCCATACCAGCAGGTCAGTTTCTGCACATGCGCAGAATATGCTCTACTAATAGTCTTTTTGAGCAACAATCCTGTGAGCTGAAAAAACACTTTCAATTTCGCCACTACAGGACTGGAGAAATCAAACAGGGGTATCGCAGGGCAAAAGATACACCACATGACTCTTTCTTACAACCAGCGAAAGGGAAAGAGGATACTCATTTGAGACTTATTAGACCATATCATGCCCAATGGCGAGAAATGCGGGATATTCTATCAAGATACTGGCCAATTCTATTGTCAAATACTGACCTGAATAAAAATCATCTCTCTGTTTCCATCTGTCACCCAAAAGCGATTGAAAACATTAAAAGATCTTTTGACACATAGTCAATATGTACCACCACCTTCTAAGCTGCTGTTCGGCTCCCGCAGTCCAAAATGTGGCAGTTTTCCGTGTGGTTCAAGTGAGGTTTGTTCTCAGATTGATCAGGCGGATTCCTTTTTTGATTTTAATGGGAAAAAGGAATTTCAATATCCGCCACAATATAAATTATCGCTCCACAGGAGTCATATATTGGGCCATCTGCCCGTGCAATCTCATTTATGAGGAGTTGACATCGTGAGAGTTTCGAGTTCGGGCCCTCGAACATATACGTGACATATGCTACTCAGCTGAGGTGAAGGTGCCTGAAGAAATTCTAGCCCTAAAAAAACATCTCAAAACATTTTAAGGAGTTTCACAACTCAAACTGGTGTTGTGATGTGTTTGAATTTTTATATCGTGCTATCATGTGAATTGCCACTGAAGCCATTTTGCCTTGGTTTTATGAGTGTGGGGGTATTTTTAATGTATCTCAGCTCTTATCTGTGTGAGGATTTTTGTAGTCAATTTTGAATAATAAAACAATCTGCATAGTCTTTGATGATGGGCGAATTTATTAATGTCTTGTTGGTCTAATGTATTTTTCTCAATTTTTGGGGGGATACCAGCATTAATAATGTTATTGTATACTTATTGTATACTTATGGGCACTATTTTTTTTTGTTTAATTATACTTCAAATTATAACCTGTTCTTACATTTCCTAATAGCTCCATGTGTTATTAGGCTGATTTCCAAGCAAAAATAGTTTGAATTGAGGAGCAGCCATAAAGATTTCCCAAGAAAAGAGAAACAACATCGTCCAGTTCATAAATTGTGGTCTCTCAGCCAAGAAAATTGCCAAAGTGCATTATGTGAGTGCCATGACAGTTGGAAGAATACAAAATTCAAAAGTCAAGAAGTGGACGTTCAGGCAAAATATTGGAGTCAATAAGTCAGCTCATCACAAGGTTTGTTAGTTCTGGCATGACAAACATGGTAGTGGAGGTGGCTTGTATGCTTTATAATAGTGAGATCACAGACATCCCTGCAAACATTGTGTGTTGCAAATCTGGAATTTTGGCCAAAAAAAAGATTAAAAAGCATTGACTTCAGTATTGTCATAAGAAGAGTCAGCTTGACTTTGTAAAGGAGTACGAAAATTGGACAGTAAAAGATTGGAAATGGGTGATTTGGAGCAATGAGATGAAAGTCAATAGACCAGACTCTGATGGCTGCAAATAGGCCTTGAAGAAACAAGGGAAAAAAGGGCTAATGGATCAAGAATTTGAAGGAACTGTCAAGTTCAGTTGAGGAAGCCTGATGATATAGGCTTGTTTCACAGCAAAAAGCTTTGGATAATTGACCAGGATTAATGGTGGTCTAAATGCTGAGCTATATGGGAGTATCCTTCAAAACAAGTTACTTTGTACACTTGAGTACTATGGGTATGAAAAGAATGACATAGTGTTCCAGCAGGACAACGACCCAAAGCATACGTCAAGATTGGCAAAGAAATGGTTCAATGACAATGAAGTAGATGTGCTGGACTTACCCTTATATTCCCCAGACTTCAACTGAATCAAATACTTGTGAGTAGAGTTGAAGAAAAGGCTGTATACATATCAAAGTGAGTTGACCAGTGTACACCAACATTAGGATCCTGTAGAAAGGATCTGGGATCAGATTTTAGTCGAGACATGATTGCATTTGATTGAGCTTAAATAAAAATTGGTACTTGAGTGCCATCTTTTATTATGGATTTGGTTCCTACTTGTGCACCATCTCCTACAGAAGTACTACAGTTCTCTATAGTGAATCTGAGCTAGAGCATACTCAGAAGGATTTAGGCAGTGTTGAAAGCCAAAAGATGGATTTACAAAATACTAACAAAATAATAATCATTAATATTTTATTTTTGGAGCAAAACAGCAACAATGCAGTGACATGACAAGAATCTGCATAACTAATCATATGCTAAATAGTTACAAGTCAAATTTATGTATGAGATAGCCAAGATAACTGTGTATAAAATGAAGGTAGTTTCATGTTTGAAGCTGTAGTGGATGGTGAGATATGGAGCCTGAAATTCAAATGTTAAAAAGATTATTACTAGAGATGAGTGGACCAGTAGAGGTTCGGGTTCGCTTGAAAGTTTGGTTTGGAAACCAGACTTGACCCCATACCCCAAATCCCATATAAATCAATGGAAACCTGAACTTCCTTGCTGTAAAATGGCGATAAAATGGTTGTAGCAAGAGCTGGGAGGCTGCAAAAGGTAGCAAAATGAAGGCTGTAAACAAACGTGAATAGGGAATGAATAAAAAATGATGTGGGGTCCCACCTATTTTAATAGCCAGTACAGGTAAAGCAGACAACTGCGGGCTGCAACCCTCAGCTGTCAGCTTTACTTTGGCTGGTTATCAAAAAATAGAGGGAATGATTTAAATAAATACTTTTAAAAAACAGTGTGGGCTCTGCCGTATTTTTGATAACCAGCCAAGGTAAAGCAGACAGCTGGGAATAGTTATTATCAGGCTGGGAAGGCCCATGGTGTTTTGGCCCTTCCCAGCTTAAAAATAGCAGCCTGCAGCCACCCCAGACGTGGTACATGAATTAGATACACCAATTCTGGTGCTTTGCCCAACTATTCCCCATTGCCCTGGTGTGGTGGCAATCGGGGTAATACTTATTGGGTTGATATCAGCTGTGAATTGACAGCCCAGGGTTGGGGAGGTATCTACTAGACACCCCCATTACTAACCCTAAAAGTATAGGGTTAAAAAAATCACACAGGAAAAAAAGTTCATTTGTATAAACACTACCTCACACGCCGTAGTTTACCATTTCATTGAATAAAAAAAAGTCTTGACGTTCTGACGAAATCCAATTTTTGAATAAGCACTCTTTCACACTCCCTTGTTTGCCAGTTTATTAATTAAAAATGAATCCTGGAAGTTTGGACATAATGCAGTGGAGTAATGTCCCATGACACCCATTGATTCCTATGGAGCTGCATTCTGAGAACGTTCTCAGAACGAGGCTGCATAGGTCACTCCTGGTCAGTGGTGGTGGTGAGAAATTCCAGGCTGCTGATAAATGGCAGTGACCTATGGAGCATTGTTCTGAGAAAGTTGTCAGAAGAAAACCACATAGGAATTGACAGACATTGTGGGACATTACTCGTTGTATTATGTTGGAACTTTCAGGACTTATTTTAAATGAATAAATTGGTGAATGAAGGGAGCATACAGTCATCTTTCGTATGCAAAAAAAGCCTTACAACAAACTTTATTAACATAGGAACAGTACACAAATATTGAACTCTGAAACAGACTTTTTTTAAGTATGAGCCCCGGACACCAAGTATCCGGTATGAACCCTGAAATTTACAGTTCAGATTCACTCATTCCCAATTGTTGCTTTTTTGCTCTTCAGTGTAATTATTATACTGTGCACCAGTAGCATAACTAGAGTCCGATGGACTTCTGTGCAAAATTCCTCCCGCATGTTGGACTGATGTATGGGCCCTTGTAGGGTTCCAAATTCTATAAAAACATAAGTCTTGCTCCCCTACCCTCTTCAATATGTGGTAATGTTCCCTATACTGTACAGATATCCCCCATCCTGGTACATATGTCACTCATCCTGGAAAATATGTCCATCATCCTATTATATATGTCCACCATCTTGTGCTCCTTCCTGGTAAATATGTCCCCCATTCAGATATATAGTGGAACCTTGGATTAAGAGTAACTTGGTTTGAGAGCGTTTTGCAAGACAAGCAAAGCTTTATACAAATTTGTAACTTGTTTAAGAGCAATGCTTTGCAAGAAGAGCAAATGCTCACCGTGCATGCACACTTCCGATTCCGTCCTTTCACCACGCTCTGACCCGCTCTGGAGGTAACTTTCTGTACATATGTACTGTATACTTTATACCATTGAACAGTACAGTATATACTATATAGCATGACTATGAATTTGCATTTGTGGCTACAGTACTGTACTTTCTTTCTGCTAACCAGTAAAGCACATTGCTTGTACTGTAATCTAATTGCTCCTACATTCCTACCCCATATGTGGCTTAGGTCTTTCCCTATTTTGGGGAGAATAGATTTAGGGTGTGGCTTTTTTTTGTTCTTTTTTTGTGTATTGTGCTAGAATAAAGATTGTCATATTTGTACGTCATTTTTTCTCTCTATAGTACCTCCCACACTCCAACAATTCTTTTGTAAGCTAACATGCATTTTAATTTGTTTTATACATTTTATTATAGTACAGTATTTTGTATTACTGTACTATAATAATTGTATATGAATACAGTACATTATTTTGTATTACTATAATTAGTTTGTATAAATACAGTAAATATTTTTGGGTTGTGGAACGAATTGTCTGTGTTTCAATTATTTCCTATTGGAAAATTTGCTTTAATATAAGAGTAACTTGGATTAAGAGCACACTACCTGAACGAATTATGCTCTTAATCCAAGGTTCCACTGTATATGTCTGCATCCTGAGACCCTTTAGGGCAAATATGTCCCCCATCCTGGGAAATATGTCCACAAGCTGAGCCACTTTGTTGTAAATATGTAGCCCATCCTAGGCCCCATCCTGGTAAATATGTCCCACATCCTGGTACATACACAGGCTGCATGGTTCTTTTTGCCACATGTCCTGAACAGGCTGCTCCACACATGGCAGGTTGTATGGCTCCCTCCTACTGAGGAGGTGTCTATGAGTGATTCCAGACTTAGTGGCTGTATATTACTGGGAAGTTATAGGAGCTGCGGACCTCATTCTAGGTCCCTTTGTGATAAGCATATCGTGTCTTACAATAAGTAACTAGCCTCTGAATTTATGGACATATGGCAGATCCTAATTTTCCCTGCTACACTTAATTGTGTATGTATTGGTGTTATGTATTGAATATTCAAATTGTCTCTCCAGTAAAGGAGACAAACTCTAGCACAGCGCCACCTATTGGAAGTAGCGATCCTAAAAGTCACAAGTGGATTTTCAACAATCCTTTGCAATATGACTCAGGATATATAAGCCAGATCAGAATCCCAATTTGCAGACACGGTGTTTCGGGGTGCTTGCCCCTCGTCAGTGCAAAGTATGGGGGTGTCTGATCTGGCTAATGAGAAAGCTATGTGGGGACCACGGGGGAACACTATTCTCCTTAAGGAGACTTTGCAAGCCAGTCTGGCTGCCAGGTAAGGGGACTTATAGCTGCAATGCCCTTTTGGGAAATATTCAAATTGTCTCTCCAGTAAAGGAGACAAACTCTAGCACAGCGCCACCTATTGGAAGTAGCGATCCTAAAAGTCACAAGTGGATTTTCAACAATCCTTTGCAATATGACTCAGGATATATAAGCCAGATCAGAATCCCAATTTGCAGACACGGTGTTTCGGGGTGCTTGCCCCTCGTCAGTGCAAAGTATGGGGGTGTCTGATCTGGCTCATGAGAAAGCTATGTGGGGACCACGGGGGAACACTATTCTCCTTAAGGAGACTTTGCAAGCCAGTCTGGCTGCCAGGTAAGGGGACTTATAGCTGCAATGCCCCTCTGGGAAATATTCAAATTGTCTCTCCAGTAAAGGAGACAAACTCTAGCACAGCGCCACCTATTGGAAGTAGCGATCCTAAAAGTCACAAGTGGATTTTCAACAATCCTTTGCAATATGACTCAGGATATATAAGCCAGATCAGAATCCCAATTTGCAGACAAGGTGTTTCGGGGTGCTTGCCCCTCGTCAGTGCAAAGTATGGGGGTGTCTGATCTGGCTCATGAGAAAGCTATGTGGGGACCACGGGGGAACACTATTCTCCTTAAGGAGACTTTGCAAGCCAGTCTGGCTGCCAGGTAAGGGGACTTATAGCTGCAATGCCCCTCTGGGAAATATTCAAATTGTCTCTCCAGTAAAGGAGACAAACTCTAGCACAGCGCCACCTATTGGAAGTAGCGATCCTAAAAGTCACAAGTGGATTTTCAACAATCCTTTGCAATATGACTCAGGATATATAAGCCAGATCAGAATCCCAATTTGCAGACACGGTGTTTCGGGGTGCTTGCCCCTCGTCAGTGCAAAGTATGGGGGTGTCTGATCTGGCTCATGAGAAAGCTATGTGGGGACCACGGGGGAACACTATTCTCCTTAAGGAGACTTTGCAAGCCAGTCTGGCTGCCAGGTAAGGGGACTTATAGCTGCAATGCCCCTCTGGGAAATATTCAAATTGTCTCTCCATTAAAGGAGACAAACTCTAGCACAGCGCCACCTATTGGAAGTAGCGATCCTAAAAGTCACAAGTGGATTTTCAACAATTGAAAATCCACTTGTGACTTTTAGGATCGCTACTTCCAATAGGTGGCGCTGTGCTAGAGTTTGTCTCCTTTACTGGAGAGACAATTTGAATATTTCCCAGAGGGGCATTGCAGCTATAAGTCCCCTTACCTGGCAGCCAGACTGGCTTGCAAAGTCTCCTTAAGGAGAATAGTGTTCCCCCGTGGTCCCCACATAGCTTTCTCATGAGCCAGATCAGCCAGTGTGATCACAGAATAATCAAACGTTTTGTTGCAAATACTCAACAGTTTTGAAAAAAACACATTGAAAATAAAGACACATTAAGTGCCAAAGATTTTAGATGAATCAAATCAAAGCGCTGTGGAATATGTTGGCGCTATAGAAATAAAACTTATTATTATAATCAAATGGCAAGTGACGAGGAGCCAATAATCCTCCAGTACTGTCATATTCCAGAACTGCAGCCTCTCTGTAGTGCCAAGAAGTACAAGGTGTTCAGTGCTCAGAGACATGGCCAAGGTAAGGAAGGCTGAAACTTGACCACTACTGAAAGAGAGAGAGAAGTTGAAACGTCAAGACTGGGCTAAGAAATGGTTAGCCAGGAAGTGGAGCATTGTCCTATCTAAAACTTAAATTTATTTTGACAGATGCTTGAATAAAGTTTCTTCTAAAAACTGTCAGTAGGTTTTAAAGTTGATTTTAGTCCATCTTCAACCTGAAAAGGTCCTGAGTAGCTAATCTTTAAACATTCCAGCACATAACAGCAAAAGTGGAGTTCTGTGCCCGTTACTGATACAGCCCAGACCCTCCATCTGGTCTGTCAAGAGTCAATCTTATCTCACCACTCCATAAAACATTTAAAAAATCTGGCTTCAGATATTCCTTGGCCCAGTATTATTTCAACTTCTGTGTCTTGTGCAGTGGTGGTTAGGTTTCAGCCTTCAATCCTTACCTCGGCCAAGTCTCTGAGTACTGAACACCTTGTACTTCTTTGTACTCCAGGGAGGCTAAAGTTCTGGAATATAACAGCACTGATGGTGGATAATGGGTTCCAAGATGCTTCATACTTGATTTGTCTTAAATCTTTGGCAGTTAATGTGCATATTTTTTCCTCAACATGTTTTTTGCATCCTTGCTATTTGCCACAAAATTTTTGATGGTTCTGTGATTACGTCCCAATATATTAGCAATTTTAAGAATGCTGCATCCTTCTTTAAGACCTGTGTCATTTTTTTTTACTTCTTTAGAGCAAGTTAAATCTCTTTTTGGCCTGTTTGTACTATTGAAAGCAAGCTGCCTGATAATCCTGTAAAACTTAATAAAGAATGTTGATATTGTTACACCACACTGTCCTTCATTATACATATACACATACATATACATATACACATCACCTGACATGCTTCACCCAATAATTATTATGAATATAAAAACTTTCACACAGGAATAATGGAAAAAGGGAAGACCTACTGCAGGAAGCCGCATCCATGTCTAACTGGTCCCTGTACAGACTAGAAAGACCCTAGCCACACAACTCAAAATACTACCTCAGACCTGACAACCTAAAAGGCCGTTGAGGAATTTCTTGCACCTCTTGAAGAATAAGAGGGAAGGTTGCCAACAATGGGAAAAGAAGGTGTGCAGTAAGATACAAAAACCCAGATTGTGGAAACTAAAACATGTTCACATAAGGTTGAGAAGGAAAGCTAAATATGGCTACAAATATGTGGAACAGCTAAGACCTACAGGAATAACCTGATGTTTACCCAATAAGGTAAACCACTTAATTGGAACTCCTAAACTTAAGTACACCTAGAGGTATAGCCAGCAGGGAAGTGCAGTGAAAGTTGAACGAATAAAAATTAACCCAAAATTTGATAGGGCAACCAAAACTGGAAAGTGAAGAACACCTGAAGATCAGCGAACCAACAAGGGAGAGCAAAGATAATTGAAACCATCAGCATTTGACTAAAGAATAAAAGGTAATAGCTCAGAAGACAGAGAAACTGACCATGCCGCAACAGTCCCCAAACCATGTCATGACAATAAGCATTCAAGTGTATACAGCTTAGTGTTGTAAAATCTACATAAAATTATGACATGGTCAAATACTCATTTGAATAATTAATCACTAGTGTAAAATTAACACTCTATGCCCCCTGAATATTTAATATAATGGGTTCCTGTATGTAAAAGTAAAACATTGCCCCTGAATGTATAATATTTATACTGCATTCTGTAAATATATAATTCATATACTGTAGTCCCTAAATATATAATATAATGTGTCCCAAATATACAATTAATATACAGTGCCCCCTGAATATACCATTTAATTTTCCTAACTCCTTGAATACATAGTATACTATTCTATTGAATATACAGTGATGAGCAAAAGGGTAACAATGTTGTGAAATTTTGACTTTGAGACTCCATATCTGACCATCAACTACATTTTTGAGCATGAGACTATCTTCATTTTATAGACAATCTTTTTAGCTATCTCATACATAAATTTAACTTGCAACTATTTAGTAAATTATTATGTTTATCATGTCACGCCATGGTCCGATCACCTCTCTGGTCCCTGTTCCGCCTTTCCTGCCCCGTGGCCCCTGAGTCTCCTCCACACCTCTTTCAGTACTTCCACTCCCTCCATTGCAGAAGCACCAATGTCCTGCTGCTGCCACCTCTTCGTCCTTGCTGGCCAGCAAGTAATTTGGCTCCCAAGGTCTACGCATGCGCGATAGTGAGCTTTGGGTCTGGCCGCGCTGACTCCCCTTTTCTTAAAGGGCCAACACTACCTAACCCGGATGTTCCTCCTTATTGCACCTACAGGTATTTTGTATATAATGCTTCCTTTTGTTCAATATGATCCCGTAGCTAGTCTGCCCATGCTCATTGTCAGGTCATTGTGCTCTAACCTGCATTCTGTATTATTCTGTGACTCTGTCTCTGTTCTGTCTAGTTGAGCCCGTGTTCCTGCCTGTGACCATCCTGTGTTCTCGAGTCCTGGCAAGCTCCTACCTCCTGCCTGTGACCACTGATGCCAGCCTGTTCTGAACCACACAAGCCTCTGCCCTATGCGTTTTGGTTCCTGGTATTCGTCCTGTGGCACCAGCTGCTGAGGTATTGGGATCCTCCCAGGGCTGCCTCCTGGTGGTCACTTATCTGTGTGTGTACATGCTTCCACTTACAGTGGTTGTAGTAAACACTTGGTGGCTTCTCAGGTCGGCTTTTCGAGGTCAGTGAACAGTATCTTGGACCAGTGGACCCACTTCCTCATCGTCCAGATTCCCGTGCGTAACAGATTAGTTATGCAGATTCTTGTCATGTTACTGCATTGTTACTGTTTTGCTCCCGGTGTTTGCAATTTTTTTTTTCTTCCTGTACACTACAACCTGTTCTCACATTCCTGAATGGCTCAATGTTTTCGTATTTTGATTCCCAAATGAAAGGTCACTGGTTCAAATAGAGGAAAATTGCCAAACTGCATCATGTAAATGCCATGACAGTTGGAAAAATACAAAATTAAGTCCTTCCATCTATTCAAAATCCAAAAGGTGGACAATCAGTGAAAATATCGGAGTCAACAAGCCGACTCATCACAAGATCTAGAATTTCTGGTGGGACAAACACGGCAGTGGAGTTGGCTTGTATGCTTCGTACTAGCGAGATCACAGACATCCAGACAAGCATCTTGCAACACACGTTACACAAGTCTGGAATGGTGGTTGGAAAAAATATGAGGAAGCCTCGATTTCAATGTTGTCATAAGAAGCATCGGCTCAAGTTTGAAAAGAAGTATGAAAAGTGGACAGTAGAAGATTGGAAATGGGTGATTTGGAGTCATAAGACAAAAGTCAATAAAGTAGGTTCTGATGTATTGAAATGAGTTTGGAAGAAACAAGGAAAAAAGTGGCTAAGGGCCGCTTTACACGCTACGACATCGCTAAAGCTAAAGCGATGTCGTTGGGGTCACGGAATTTGTGATACACATCGCGTTAGCAATGTCGTTGCGTGTGACACCTATGAGCGATTTTTAATCGTTGCAAAAACGTTCAAAATCGCTAATCGGTGACATGGAGTGACATGGGGTGACATTGGTGACAATGTTCATTCCCAATTATCGTTGCAGCTGCAGGTACAATGTTGTTCGTCATTCCTGCGGCAGCACACATCGCTATGTGTGACACCGCAGGAACGAGGAACCTCACCTTACCTGCGTTCGCCAGCAATGAGGAAGGAAGAGGGTGGGCGGGATGTTACATCCCGCTCATCTCCGCCCCTCCACTTCTATTGGCTGGCCGCTTAGTGACGTCGCGGTGACGCCGAATGCACCTCCCCCTTAAGGGAGGGAATGTTCGGCAGTCACAGCGACGTCGCTGAACAGGTATGTGCATGTGACGCTGCCGTAGCGATAATATTCGTATGATGGGGGCGGGTGCTATCGCACTCGACATCGCCAGCAAATGCTAGCGATGTCGTAGCGTGTAAAGCGGCCCTTACAGATTGAGAAATTGAAGGTGGAGGAAGCCTGATGATATAGTGTTGTTTCATAGCCAAAGGCTTTGAATAATTGATTAGGATCGATAGTGGTCTCAGTGCTGAGCTATATGTGAGTATCCTACAAGACGGGATACTTCTCGTGTATTATGCAGGGTGCACTCAAGTATTATGCAGTGGAATGTCACCAATGGTGACAGGCCGCACGATGACATGAGGGCTCGTGTGCGGATGTTCATCCGAGGGCGACTTGAGCTGACTGCCTCATAGAGCGGATGAAATAAATATTGAATAAGTCACCAATTTTTTTGGAAATATATTTCTAAAGATGCTATTGACATGAATTTCACACCAGATGTCGGTAATGACCCACTCACTCCACACAGGTAAAGAAATCAAATCATAGATATCCATAAATTTAGTGATGTCTAATAATGTGAAATGACATGAGGAAAAAGTATTGAATTTATTTAATACTTTGTATAAAATATTTTTTCGTGATAACTTCAAGACACCTTCTGTATGGAGAAACTAGTCAACTCCATTGCTTAGGTGTGATTTTGGCCCACTCTTCCACACGACTCTTCACGAATCTTCAAATTCTAAAGGTTACGTGGGCTCCTTCTATGAGCTCTAAGCTTCAGTTTATTTCATACATTTCTATTGGATTCCGGTCAGATGATTGGCTGGGCCATTCTAGCAGCTTTACTTTCTTTCTCTGCAGTCAGTTAAAAATTTCCTTTTCTGCATGTTTGGAATCAATTTCCATCCTCATTTAATTTTCATCATCCAGGTAGGTGGCAGCAGATCAAGAATGTCTTGGTACATTTGTCCATTCACCATTTAATTATAAGACGTCTGCTAGTGCCATATGCTGAAAACAACCCCACACAATGATGTTGCCACTTTCAAACTTCACTGTGGGTATGGTGTTTTAGGTTGAGATGCAGTGCATTGTGCCCTCCAAATAAGGTGTTTATTATGGCATCCAAAGAGTTCAATTTTGGTCTCCTCTGACCAGACTATGGTCTCCTAATATTTCACAGACTTCTCTAAATGTTGTTAAGCTAAATTTACACGCACTTCAATATGCTTTTTATTCAGCAATAGAGTCGTGCGTGGTGGGTGGCAATACAGGCCATAGAGGTTGAATGCTTTACTTATTGTTTTCTTTGAAACAATTGTACCTACTGATTCCAAATCTTTCTGTAGCTCTACACAAGTGGTTCTTGGCTCTTGGATGACTATACGTGGCTCTTGGATGACTCTTCTGATAATTGTTTTCACTGTATCTGAAATCTTGTGGGGAGCAACTGGTCATGGCTGGTTTATAGTAAAATTATGTTGTTTCCACTTCTGGAAATTTGTCCCCAAGAGTGCTCAAAGTAACTTTCAGCATTTTAGAAATTCTTCTGTAACCAATGGCATCAGCATGTTTTGCAACAATAAGGTTTTAATGGTCTTGAGACACCTCATTGGTTTTATCCATCATGAGATGTTTCTTGTGTGACACCTTGGAAATTAGACACCTTTTTATAGACCATCAGTTTAAGCTAATATTATTTTTCATTAAGTAGCAGGATAGTTCCATGGCTTTTTGTACCTCTCTTTCTTCATCTGTTCAATATTTTTCCCTTTGGTTTTTTTCATTATTACACATAACAATTTATGGACATCTATGGTTTGATATCTTTGCGTGTGTGGATTGGTTGGGTTGCTTTTGACATCCGGTGAAAAGTTCATCTAAATAGTACTTTTAGAAAGATATATATATAAATTATATATATGTATTTAGAAAATTGGTAACTTGTTCAATATTTATTTCACCCATTGCATATGTGAGAATGGTCCATCTTTCACAGATGTGTAAAACCTGCCTTAGGCTGATGGGAGGAATGCTCAGCTAACTATGAAGGTAATCACTACCTCCACATATATGATACAAGGAAACAAATCTGACCAGCACATCCTTATAAAATGAAACATGTTAAAACTGGCTTATATTGTCCATTTTTATTTTTAACAGATTTTTTTTGCCATAAATATTTTTCAACATTATCTCACTTGTTATACTATCACGGAACATAGTTTTCTTGCTTTATTTATCAGATAAAAATGTTTGGTTAAAGAACATCTTGCATCTGTGCCTCTTTGTATCTTCACTGATAAGGTTTAATTGGTAACCTGGGGGAATATCCGAAAAATCATAAATCAAGGCTGTTATGTAAGATATATTATGCATAAAAGAAAATTTAATTTTTCTGCTTAATGCTATCAGCTTATGCTTTTAAAAATAGATGCAGTGGACCTTCTTTTCATTGATTGATGTTTAATACATTCATATTCATTGAATCTGAAAAGGTAATTTAGTACAATAGATATAAGCATACAAGACTGTCTACTATACAAGGAAAAGGTAATAAACTCTTTCAAGTGTATCTTGTTTCAGTACCTAACATAAAGTGTAGATCATACAGCAATACATTTGAAAGCGTGACAATTAGACTGAAACGCATTGTAAAAAAGAGCAATTTAAAATACAAAGTTATAAATTGCAGTGGAAACCTACTTAGTACCTATTAGTGACTAATGAACCATTATTTCATGTAATCTGTAAGGTAATTCAGCCACCTTGACATACAGTTACATCTGATCATGATACCTTACACAAAGTCTGTTTAGGCTTGATGCCAAGTGCCCATAGGCAGAATTGACATTAAGGGCCATACAACAGCTATATGCAAATTACTGTTATCCCCATTAGGCCACCTTAACACGTCCGTGAAAAACGTTCTTGTTGAAGGTGCATATGGCCCATCCGTTTGCCGTGATTTTGGCAGACGTGTGCTGTCCCTGTGCTGTCCGTGTGACATTCAGATAGCACACGGACAGCATAAACACCTAAAGTTACCTGTCCCCGGCGCTGCTGTCTCCGGCGCTTGTGCCGCATCCAGTGAATATGCAGTGCAGTGAATATACAATGAGCATAATGAGCAGGACCCAGAAGCAAGTGACAGCAGAGCTAGAGACATCAGCGCTGGAGACAGGTGAGTGTAGAAAATAATTTTATTTCAAAGACATGTGGTTTATCTGGTACGTGTCACCACATCAGTGTGTGTTCTGTGTGACATCAATGCTGCCGGACAAAAATGGACTTGTCTCCATGCGGAACACACGGACACACGTGTGTACTCCATATGGTCACACGGTCCATGTGAAAACACTGATGTGTGCACAGACCCATTGAATTTATTGGGTCTGCGTATGTCAATGTCTCCTGTATGTATAAAACCAGACATCATACATATCGGGATCACTGACATGTGAAGGAGGCCTTAGGGTGCGTGCCCACGATCAGTATTTGCAGCATTTTGGTCGCAGCATGATTCAGCTGCGTCCAAAACGCTGTGGTGTACAGTTCAAGCATAGTGGATGGGATTTCTAGAACTCCCGTGCCCACTATGCTTCTTTTTTTCTGCAGCAAACACTGACCTGAGGTGCGTCTTTCCAGACCACAGCATGTCAATTGTTTGCTGCGGAATCGCATGCGTCCTCTGTAGGGAGAACAAGCGAGAGACCGCAGCGCACTGAACCCTGATCGTGGGCACAAACAGCTGCGGTCTCCTGCGTTCACCTGCGGAGGAGACATGCGGCCCTGCCGGTCAAGACTCACTGCGTTTTGAATGCAGTGAGTACTGATCGTGGGCACATACCCTTACAGTGAAGTGTCAACTGTAATATCCAGGTCGATCTCTGCACATTCACTGTTCTCACACCGTAACTGTGATATAAAATTACGGTGGTTTGTATTAAAGTAAGTCTTCAGTGAAAACAAGTTATCATCTATCCACAGGATAAGTAATAACTTATTTATTGGTGGGGGTTGACCGCAGGGATCCACAAAGATCGGAACAACAGGGAAATTTTATACACAATGAGGCACTTCTATCCCCACTTCAAAATGGAATTGCAGATTGGATGTCTGATGGCTGCTCCATTCATCCTCTTTAGGGCTGCCAGAATAAGCCAAGAGAAGTGCTCAACAGCCATATAGAGAATGAATAGAGCATGATGCTCTATTCTAATAGGGATAAAAATTCTCCATTCTGTCAACTGGTACAGACCCCCACCAATCAATAAGTTATCAATTATCCTGTGGATAGGTGGTAACTAGTTTTCACCAAACAATGCCCTTAAATGTATCCCTGCCACTATGTCATGGAACATGAATGGGCTAAACTTTCAAACATTTATTTTCTAATGGAATTAAAGAATTTTCTACTTACTCATACCAGAATAAACAAGTTATTTTTATACACAACACGCTATATAAGAACAATATACCAGCAATACCACATACAAGGGACAGATACTACCACATAACGACCAGATCACTCAAGATATGAAAAAAAGGAATTGTTGCTCTACATAAAGATGGTTTAGGCTATAAGTAGATTGTCAACACCCTGAGACTGAGCTGCAGCACGGTGGCCAAGACCATACAGTGGTTTAACTAGACAGGGTCTACTCAGATCAGGCTTCACCATGCTCAAAGAAAATGAATGCATGTGCTCAGCACCATATCCCTAGGTTATCTTTCAAAATAGACATATGAGTGCTGCCAACATTGCTGCAGAGGTTAAAGGGTGGGGGGAGTCAGCCTGTCCACACTAAGACCATATACCACATTGCATCAAATTTGTCTGCATGACCTTTTCTACACATGATGCACAAGAAAGCCTGCTAACAGTTTGCTGAAGACAAGCAGACTATTGCAAATACAAGTGTGTCTTGCCTATAGTCAAGCATGGTAAAGGGAGTGTCATGGTTTGGGGCTACATGAATGCTGCCTGCTGTGGAACGCTATAGTTCATTGAGTGAACCATGAATGCCAATATGTACTGTGACTTACTGTAGCAGAGCATGATCCCGTCCCTCTGAAAACTGGGCTGAATTCCAAAATGACCCTAAACACACTTCCAAGGCGACCACTGACTTACTACAGAAACTGAGGGTAAAGATACTAGACTGACCCAGCATGTCTCCAGACCCAAACCATATTGAGCATCTGTGGGGCATCCTGCAATAGAATTTAGAGGAGCCCAAGGTCTCTAACATCCCCTAGCTCCTTGATGTCATCATGCAGGATGGAAGAGAATTCCTGTGATGCTCTATTCTATTGAACTCCATGTCCAAGAGAATGAAAATGAATGGCTGTTTATTGAGTTAATTATTCCAATCCCCAGCTGCCTAGTTGTACCTGGCTGGACATAAAAATATGGCGAAGCACACGTCATTTGTTTTTTAATTATTTCATGAAATAAGTGAAATAATTAAAAAAAACGGGCTTCCCTATATTTTTACCCGGCTGAAAACCAAAAATATAGGAAAGCCCTTTTTTTTTTTAATTATTTCATGAAATAATTAAAAACAAATGATGTGGGCTTCGCCATATTTTTGTGTCCAGCCAGGTACAACTAGGCAGCTGGGGATTGGAATCCACAGCACAGGTTGGCTTGAGATTTCTGGGCCCCTCTGCTGCGAATTGTAGTCCACAGCCACCCCAGAAAATGGCGCTTTCATAGAAGCGCCATCTTCTGGCGCTGTATCCAACTCTTCCAGCTGCCCTGGTGACGGGTGGCTCGCTGGGTAATAATGGGGTTGGGGCTAGCTGTATATTATCAACTGGCCCTAAGCCCGAAATTCATGATGTCACGCCAATATTAGACATGGCCACCATGAATTTCTAGTACCGATAAAAAAAAACAACACACAGAAAAATATTTTTATTAGAAATAAAACACAACACAATTAGTGACTCCATCTTTATTGAAATAAAGAACCCCCCTCCGCAGTAATCCTGGGTCAAGGGTCCCGCATCATCCAATCCAGATCCAATATCATCTGATCAGTTTGCTGGAAGGCAAAGCGATCAGATGATGTGTCAGGTTCAAGGGCCTGAATCACATGACACAGCAGCTGATTGTATAAACAGCTTTTATACAATCAGCTGATGCATCAGTGCAAAAAAAACCTACACACTTCAGTGCAGACTCCTGTCTGACGGCATCAGCTGATAGTTTAGCCGGCCGGGCGGTAAGAAGCTGGCCACACCTCTCGACTTATAGTGTCAGCTGATTTTGTCAGGTGACCGCATCAGCTGATCACCGCCAGGTCTGTGAAAGAGAGAGAGAGAAAGAAGACAGAGAAAGAAGATAGAGAAAAGAAAGAGAGGAGAGAGAGAAAGAGAGAGAGAGAGGAGAGAGAAGAGAGAGAGAAAGAAGAGAGAGAAAGAGAAAGCAGAGAGAGATAGAAAGAGAGAAAGAAGAGACAGAGAGAAAGAGAGAAAGAAGAGAGAGAGAAAGAGAGAAAGAAGAGAGAGAGCGAGGAGAGAAAGAAGATAAAGAGAGAAAGAAGAGAACGAAATGAGAGAGAGAGAAAGGAGAGAGAGAAAGGAGAGAGAAATGAGAGAGAGAATGGAGAGACAGAAGAGAGAGCAAAAGGAGAGAGAAAGGAGAGAGAAAGGAGAGAGAGAGAAAGAGAGAAAGAGAAAGAGAGAGAGAAAGAGAGAGAAAGAGAGAGAGAGGAACAGAGAGAGAGGAAAAGAGAGAGAGAGAAAGAGAGAGAGAAAGAGAAAGAGAGAGAGAGAGCAATGCAGCCTCATTCCGTGAACTGCTCCGATTTTAGAGGTGTGTCTCGCGGCTCACAGCTGATGTCCAGCTCCTCCCCTCAGTGCATAATTAAAGTATAATTATAAAATAAGAAATTCTTTATCAGGACTAGAACTCGCGACCTAATGCTTCTTAGGTGAGCGCTCTATCCACTCAGCTACTGACTCTATTGATACAGATAGGCAGTAATTTGGTAATTTTGAAGTCTGCATTGCTGAAGTCTCTGCTGACCGCACGATTCACTTCATTGCTACGTGCAGCTGATACAGAGCACTCGTGTTCTGTAGCAGAGCTGACAGTGTCGTGTGGATTATGTTGGACCTTGGTATACAGGGGTATTTGTGGATTTTAATAAAATGGCGAAACAGGGTTTTTATGTCTTTTATTCCAAATAAAGGATTTTTTGGTGTGTGTGTTTATTTACTTTCACATTGATCATGGAAGGTGTCTTGGGGAGATGCCTGACATGATTAACTCTTTATTACCTCGATTGCTACCGCACCAGGGCAATTCAGGATGAGCTGGGTAGAGTCCCCCGGGACTGTCGCATCTAATGGATGCGGCTATTCCAGGCGGCTGCTGGGGGATATTGTTAGGGTGGAGGGCTCCCCATACCATGGCGCTCTCCCCATACCGTGGCGCTCTCCATCCTGACAATACCAGCCTCCAGCTGTGCAGCTTTATTCTGGCTGGTATCAAATATGGGGGGAACCACATTTTTTTTTTAGATTTATTTAATTATTTATTTATTTTTCTGCATGATATAATTAAAAATAAAATAATCATAAAAAAAAAATAAATTCTTCACCAGGAAGGCCGAGACTAGAACTCGATATTATATAGAGGCTGTTGCCTCTATTGATAAAGATAGGCAGATTTTGTAATCTTGAAGCCTGCAGTGCTGACTGAAGTCTCTGCTGACAGCGTGATTCACTTCATTGCTACGTGGACCTGATACAGCATGATGGTGTTCTATGGTGCTGCTACATCTTCAGGCAGCAGAGCTGACAGTGTCGTGTGGATTACGTCGGACCTGGAGTGGTATTTGGGGGTTAATAAAGGGGTGAAACAGGGTGTTTTTTTGTCTTTTATTCCAAATAAAGGATTTTTCGGTGTGTCTGTTTATTTACTTTCACTTTCAGGTTGATCATAGAAGGTGTCTTGGGGAGACGCCTGGCATGATTAACCTCTTATTACCTCGATTGCCACCACACCAAGGCAATTCGGGATGAGCTGGGTAGAGTCCCCCGGGACTGTCGAATTTAATGGATGCGGCTATTCTGGGCAGCTGCTGGGTGATATTGTTAGGCTGGAGGACTCCCCATACCATGGCGCTCTCCATCCTGACAATACCAGCCTCCAGCCATATGGCTTTATCCTGGCTGGCATCAAATATGGGGGAACCGCATTTTTTTTTAATTTATTTATTTATTCTACTACACGATATAGATCCGCCTGCTGGCGGCTGTGATTGGTTGCAGTGAGACAGCTGTCACTCAGCTTGAGGACGTGTCTGACTGCAACCAATCATAGGCGCCGGTGGGCGGGGAAAGCACAGAATAACTAATTGACTAATGAAGCGGCAGCCATTTTCTAAAGAAGAAAAGACACCGCAGATTTGTTACAGCTGTGGAGCGAGATGCCCATGATCGGTGAGTAGGAAAGGGAGAGGGATTGTGCTGGGGACGCAGGACGCATGCAGACAGCAACATGTGCACATAGCCTTACTGTGAAAAGCCAAGTTTATGGTGATCGAACCCATTCTCGAACGTAACTCAAACTGTCGAGCTTTTAGCAAAAAGCTCGAGTTCGAGTTCGAGCACCCCCCCAAAATCACTCGAACATGAAATTGGCAAACCTCGAACATCGCTCAACTCTACTCGTTAGCTCTCCAAATGAAACATAGCGTCCACAATCTATTCTACAAATTTTGCAATACAGTCACTTCTGGGAGGTTTGCAATGTTAAGGCATATCAAGGGCTCTGCAAACACAACATGGTGTCTGCTAATTTTGCACTCCAAAAGTGAAATGGTGCTTCTTCTTTTTCAAGACCTGGAGAATCTGTACAGAAAATTATACTGTCCATTTTCTTTTGTCCCCCTTGTGAAAATGCAAAATTTTGGCCTAAAGCAATATTTTTGTGGGGTAAAAGTAAAATGTTAATTTTTTACTTCAATATTGCTTTAATTCCTGTGACGCCCCAGAAGGGTTAATAAACTCCTTAAATATGGTTTTGAGGACTGTGAGGGTGCAGTTTTTAAAATGTTGTCACTTATGGGTATTTTCTGACACATAGGCCACTCAAAGTCACTTGAAATATGATGTGGTACCTAGAAAAATGGTTTTGATAATTTTGTTGGAAAGAGGAGAAATTGCTGATAAACTTTTAACACTTCTATTTATGAACTATTTTGTATGTCACACCTAGCTGATTTAGGGGTAGAACAAATTCAAAGTTTGAAAATTGTGAAATTTTAAAATTTATTGCCAATTTTATTAAGTAAACGCAAATTACAGAGAACAAAATTTACCACTAACTTGAAGTACAATATGTCTCAAAAACATTCTCAAAATCCCTGGGATATGTTGAAGCAGAGTTAAGGCTACTTTACACACTGCGATATCGGTCTCGATATCGCTAGTGTGGGTACCCGCCCCCATCTGTTGCGCGACACGAGCAAATCGCTCCCCGTGCCGCACAACAGCCGTCACACATACTTACCTGTCCGGCAACGTCGCTGTGATGGGCGAACCGCCTCCTTTCTAAGGGGGCGGTCCGTGCGGCGTCACAGCGACGTCACTGAAGCGTCACTGAACCGCCGCCCAATAGCAGCGGAGGGGCGGAGATGAGCGGGACGTAACATCCCGCCCACCTCCTTCCTTCCTCATAGAGGCCGGGAGGCAGGTAGGGAGAGCTTCCTCGCTCCTGCGGCGTCACACGCAGCGATGTGTGCTGCCGCAGGAACGAGGAACAACTTCGTTACTGCTGCAGTAACGATAATTGAGAATGGACCCCTGTGACGCCGATTAGCGATTTTGCACGGTTTTGCAACGATGCAAAATCGCTTATCGGTGTCACACGCAACGGCATCGCTAATGCGGCCGGATGTGCGTCACAAAATCCGTGACCCCAACGACTCCGCATTAGCGATGTCGCAGCGTGTAAAGCCCGCTTTACTACAGCATAAAGCAGGGCTGCACAATGTATTTTATTCCAAGGGCTGCATTGCCATACTGAGCCAATTGCATGGCCCATAAAAGTTTTAAAGGAAAACTTATACACTGTGTGCAGAATTATTAGGCAAATTAGTATTTTGATCCTATGATAATTTATATACATGTTGTTCTACTCCAAGCTGTATAGGCTTGAGAGCCACCTACCAATTAAGTAAACCAAGTGATGTGCATCTCTATAATGAGGAGGGGTGTGGTGTAAGGACATCAACACACTATGTAAGGTGTGCTTAATTATTAGGCAACTTCTTTTCCTTTGGCAAAATGGGTGAGAAGAGAGATTTCATGGGCTCTAAAAAAATCCAAAATTGTGAGATGTCTTGTAGAGGGATGCAGCAGTCTTGAAATTGCCAAACTTTTGAAGCGTGATCCCCGACCAATCAAGCGTTTCATGGCAAATAGCAAACAGGGTGGCAAGAAGCGTGTTGGGCAAAAAAGGTGCAAAATAACTGCCCATGATATGAGGAAAATCAAGCGTGAAGCTGCCAAGATGCCATTTGCCACCAGTTTGGCCATATTTCAGAGCTGCAATGTTACTGGAGTATCAAAAAGCCCAAGGTGTGCCATACAAAGGGACATGGCAAAGGTAAGGAAAGCTGAGAAACAACCACCTTTGAACAATAAACATAAGATAAAATGTCAAGACTGGGCCAAGAAATATCTTAAGACTGATTTTTTCAAAGGTTTTATGGACTGATGAAATGAGAGTGACTCTTGATGGGCCAGATGGATGGGACAGAGACTGGATCAGTAAAGGGCAGAAAGCTCCACTCATACTCAGACGCCAGCAAGGTGGAGGTGGGGTACTGGTATGGGCTGGTACCATCAAAGATGAACTTGTGGGACCTTTTCAGGTTGAGGATGGAGTGAAGCTCAACTCCCAGACCTACTGACAATTTCTGGAAGACAACTTGTTCAAGCAGTGGTACAGGAAGAAGTCGGTATCGTTCAAGAAAAACATGATTTTCATGCAGGACAATGCTCAATCACATGCATTCAACTACTCCACAGCGTGGATGGCCAGTAAAGGTCTAAAATATGAAAAATAATGGCATGGCATGATAAGAACCCCATAGAGAACCTGTGGTCCCTCATAAAATGTAAGTGTTGCGGGCAGGGGACAGACCACGGCAAGGGGAAGGGGCTGCTTGAGATGCTCGGATCTGGGGTCGTGGCGGTGGCTCAAAGGGAAGCCGGACCCGGGCCTGAGCACCCGTCTGTCGCCCGCAAGTGAAAAAAGTGGGGTAAGTTAATATATAGGAGATGTGTCAGTGACGCCACCTGTGGTGTGCGGTGATTGTTAGTGACACCGCCGCTGCCTTGGTATGGGGTGCCTAGGGCTGATGGAGTGGTGCAGCAGGATGGTTTCCCCTCCACGGGTAGGGGAGGTGTAGACCCGAGGCCCAGGTGTTGGTGAGTTAGCGTGATGGGGCACAGTCTGCGGGGTTGGACTGGATGATACCAATGTACTCACTGTTTAGAATAAAGTCACACAGAGTCCAGATAGTAAACCAACTGCCGGTAACTGGTAGTCTCCGGAGGGGTGTGCTTGGATCCTGCAAACCGGTGAACAGAACAGTAGAGTTGAGCGCGGTTCGCGGTTCGAGGTTCTCCAGTTCGCGGTTCGAGTGATTTTGGGGGCTGTTCTAAATCGAACTAGAACTCGAGCTTTTTGCTAAAGCTCGATAGTTCTAGATCCGTTCGAGAACGGTTCTAGCAGCAAAAAGACCAGCTAATTCCTAGATGGCTTTCCGCTGTAATAGTGTAAGTCACTCTGTGACTCACACTATTATGAAATTTCAGTGTATAGTGTGCGGGAACAGCGCATTCAGATCACTGCTGAATGGATAATGGCGATCGCCATTTTTTTTTTTTTCCTTGTCTTCCTTCCCTAAGCGTGCACGTGTAGTGGGGCGGGCCAGCATGTCAGCCAATCCCAGACACTCACACAGCTAAGTGGACTTTTAGCCAGAGAAGCAACGGCATGTGTGATAGGATGTCCATGTCACATGTCCCTGCATTATAAAACCGGACATTTTCCTCCAGCACGCCATTATCTGCCTTCTGCGTCCTTGGTGTCAGTCATCACTGGCGCAGCTCCTATCGCCGATACTGCTGTGTACGCACCATACACAGCGCTGTACAGCATAGGGATAGCACTTTCTATCAGTCCTTTTAAGGGCTCATACCGGCAGGGTCAGAGCCATAGGTGACAGGTCCGTGAAAACAGAGTTTAACAGCTACACAAGATGACAGCGTCTGTGTAGCTAAGGTCAGGGATTTCCTCGCTGCATTTCCCCATTAGGAGGGATAGAAAGGCAGGCTTCCATTCCTCTACCCAGAGACCCACAACCCTGCCACTGTACCCTCCTGCCCTTTGCACATTCAAACTCATTGTTACTAAGCCATTATACTAGCAAACACTGAGTGAACTTAGTGGCATCCTAAACATAGCTATTGGACTTCTGTATTGTCCCACTAGTGCAAAGATATTTGCAGCACGTCTGCCTGCACTGCACACTCAAACTCATTGTAACTAAGCCATTATACTAGCAAACACTGAGTGAACTTAGTGGCATCCTAAACGTGGCTATTGGACTTCTGTATAGTCCCACTAGTGCAAAGATATTTGCAGCACGTCTGCCTGCATTGCACACTCAAACTCATTGTTACTAAGCCATTATACTAGCAAACACTGAGTGAACTTAGTGGCATCCTAAACGTGGCTATTGGACTTCTGTATTGTCCCACTAGTGCAAAGATATTTGCAGCACATCTGCCTGCATTGCACACTCAAACTCATTGTTACTAAGCCATTATACTAGCAAACACTGAGTGAACTTAGTGGCATCCTAAACGTCGCTGTTGGACTTCTGTATAGTCCCACTAGTGCAAAGATATTTGCAGCACGTCTACCTGCAATGCACACTCAAACTCATTGTAACTAAGCCATTATACTAACAAACTCTGAGTGAACTTAGTGGCAGCCTAAACGTGGCTATTGGACTTCTGTATAGTCCCACTAGTGAAAAGATATTTGCAGCACCTCTACCTGCATTGCACACTCAAACTCATTGTAACTAAGCCATTATACTAGCAAACACTGAGTGAACTTAGTGGCATCCTAAACGTGGCTATTGGACTTCTGTATAGTCCCACTAGTGCAAAGATATTTGCAGCACGTCTGCCTGCATTGCACACTCAAACTCATTGTTACTAAGCCATTATACTAGCAAACACTGAGTGAACTTAGTGGCATCCTAAACGTGGCTATTGGACTTCTGTATTGTCCCACTAGTGCAAAGATATTTGCAGCACATCTGCCTGCATTGCACACTCAAACTCATTGTTACTAAGCCATTATACTAGCAAACACTGAGTGAACTTAGTGGCATCCTAAACGTCGCTGTTGGACTTCTGTATAGTCCCACTAGTGCAAAGATATTTGCAGCACGTCTACCTGCAATGCACACTCAAACTCATTGTAACTAAGCCATTATACTAACAAACTCTGAGTGAACTTAGTGGCAGCCTAAACGTGGCTATTGGACTTCTGTATAGTCCCACTAGTGAAAAGATATTTGCAGCACGTCTGCCTGCATTGCACACTCAAACTCATTGTTACTAAGCAATTATACTAGCAAACACTGAGTGAACTTAGTGGCATCCTAAACGTGGCTATTGGACTTCTGTATTGTCCCACTAGTGCAAAGATATTTGCAGCACATCTGCCTGCATTGCACACTCAAACTCATTGTTACTAAGCCATTATACTAGCAAACACTGAGTGAACTTAGTGGCATCCTAAACGTCGCTGTTGGACTTCTGTATTGTCCCACTAGTGCAAAGATATTTGCAGCACGTCTGCCTGCACTGCACACTCAAACTCATTGTAACTAAGCCATTATACTAGCAAACTCTGAGTGAACTTAGTGGCAGCCTAAACGTGGCTATTGGACTTCTGTATAGTCCCACTAGTGAAAAGATATTTGCAGCACGTCTGCCTGCATTGCACACTCAAACTCATTGTTACTAAGCAATTATACTAGCAAACACTGAGTGAACTTAGTGGCATCCTAAACGTGGCTATTGGACTTCTGTATTGTCCCTCTAGTGCAAAGATATTTGCACCACGTCTGCCTGCACTGCACACTCAAACTCATTGTAAGTAAGCCATTATACTAGCAAACACTGAGTGAACTTAGTGGCATCCTAAACGTGGCTATTGGACTTCTGTATAGGCCCACTAGTGCAAAGATATTTGCAGCACGTCTGCCTGCATTGCATACTCAAACTCATTGTTACTAAGCCATTATACTAGCAAACACTGAGTGAACTTAGTGGCATCCTAAACGTGGCTGTTGGACTTCTGTATTGTCCCACTAGTGCAAAGATATTTGCAGCATGTCTGCCTGCACTGCACACTCAAACTCATTGTAAGTAAGCCATTATACTAGCAAGCACTGAGTGAACTTAGTGGCATCCTAAACGTGGCTATTGGACTTCTGTATAGTCCCACTAGTGCAAAGATATTTGCAGCACGTCTGCCTGCATTGCACACTCAAACTCATTGTTACTAAGCCATTATACTAGCAAACACTGAGTGAACTTAGTGGCATCCTAAACGTGGCTATTGGACTTCTGTATTGTCCCACTAGTGCAAAGATATTTGCAGCACGTCTGCCTGCATTGCACACTCAAACTCATTGTTACTAAGCCATTATACTAGCAAACACTGAGTGAACTTAGTGGCATCCTAAATGTCGCTGTTGGACTTCTGTATTGTCCCACTAGTGCAAAGATATTTGCAGCACGTCTGCCTGCACTGCACACTCAAACTCATTGTAAGTAAGCCATTATACTAGCAAACTCTGAGTGAACTTAGTGGCATCCTAAATGTGGCTATTGGACTTCTGTATAGTCCCACTAGTGCAAAAATATTTGCAGCACGTCTGCCTGCATTGCACACTCAAACTCATTGTTACTAAGCCATTATACTAGCAAACACTGAGTGAACTTAGTGGCATCCTAAACGTGGCTATTGGACTTCTGTATAGTCCCACTAGTGCAAAGATATTTGCAGCACGTCTGCCTGCACTGCACACTCAAACTCATTGTTACTAAGCCATTATACTAGCAAACACTGAGTGAACTTAGTGGCATCCTAAACGTGGCTATTGGACTTCTGTATTGTCCCACTAGTGCAAAGATATTTGCAGCACGTCTGCTTGCATTGCACACTCAAACTCATTGTTACTAAGCCATTATACTAGCAATTTATGCTGCCAGTTTAAGGGCCGTAGTGGCATTGTCAGGGATAATTATTGTTGTTTATTCTGCTGTTAATAAAGCTAGACCTCCGCTGCAATCTACACCACCTCTCAATTTTTACTACCACATTTTAAGTACACAATCTTGTCGCAATCAACATGAGTGGCAAAATGACAGATGCTGGTGGAAAGGGGAAGAGGCGTGTTGTAAAAGGAAAAAAAGGGTTTGTCCGTGGGGAAGGTGGCAAAGCTCCATTAACATCTGCTGAAGATAGACCATCTACCAGCAAAAGTAAGATGTCTACTACTTACCGTGGACAATCCGATGTGCTCCCTTTTTTACGGACACAAACAACAGGAACAAAGGTAGATGATGGCCAAAAAAGGAAAATGCTTGAATGGATCTCAAGTGGTCCAATAAGTGCCCTCTCAGCCACCTCAACTACCGCATCCAAAAAACACCAGTCCTCTGAGTTGCCATCCCAATCAAACTTGCTTTCTCCCAACTCTAAAGTCTCCATCAGCCCTGCACAGTATGGTGGAACTGAGATGGCTGAGTCTGCAGAGCTGTTCAGTCACACTATAGCCTGGGAATCAGAGGTCTGCTCCCAAGCTACAGTGAGTACAGACCAGGAAATGGTCTGCAGTGATGCCCAGAACCTTTGTGACTCTGATTCAGGCCGTGAGGACCAAGTTTCTGAGCATAATGTTGACCCTTTGTCACAAACTGTAACACCTGTGGTTATAGACAATGAGGAACATACTGATGACGAGGAGACGCAGATACCAGATTGTGATGACAACTTAAATATTCGGTCAGGGCAAGAAGAGGCTCGGTCTGAGGGTGAGGGGAGTGCAAACACAACAATTGATGATGAAGTTCTAGATCCCACCTACTGTCAACCCACAGTCAGGCACTCGAGGAGGTCAACAGAGGCGGTGGAGGATGATGCAACCGATGACGAAGTTACCTTGCGCCTTCCTGGACAGAGTCGGAGCACTGGTAGCACGTCTACAACTGCATCATCAGCCACCACTCTGCCTCTGAGCACTAGTCGGGGGGGCTCAGCAGGTCGCATGCCCTCTAAGCCTTGCCTAGCCTGGTCCTTTTTTGACATTGAAATAGATCGCCCAAATTATGTGATCTGTAAAATTTGTCGTGATTCTGTTAGTAGAGGTCAAAACCTCAGCAGTTTGAGAACTTCTTCCATGAATCGTCACATGAATAAATATCATATGTCCCAGTGGGAAGCTCACCGTGCTGCAATGCGGCTTAGCGGAGCGAACCATCCACGGCCTTCCCCTTCCAGTGCATCCGCGCGCTCTTCATCTTCTAGGACTGTGGGGACAGCTGTCACACCTGGTTTTCCACGCACAACTGCCACCACTGTAACCGCAACAGGCAGTTTGCTTGGTAGGTCGTCAGTTGGTTTAGAAGGGGAAACAAGTGCATGTGTACAGCTCTCTCAGACATCGATAGCACCAACGTTGGATGAAGGCAACATCATGTCTCTGCCTGCACTTTCCTCACAAACCTGCATTTTTCCAGGGACACCCTACTCAACACCGTCTACACACAGCAGCCAGATTTCTGTCCCTCAGATGTGGACAAATAAAAGGCCATTTCCTGCAACCCATGACAAAGCTAAGAGGTTGACTTTATCCCTCTGTAAGCTCTTGGCTACCGAAATGCTGCCTTTCCGCCTGGTGGACACACAGGATTTTAGAGACCTTATGTCTGTCGCTGTGCCCCAGTACCAGATGCCCAGTCGCCACTACTTCTCTAAGAAAGGTGTGCCCGCGATACACCAGCATGTCGCACACAACATCACCGCTTCCTTGAGAAACTCTGTGTGTCAACGGGTGCATTTCACGACCGATACTCGGACCAGTAAGCATGGACAGGGACGTTACATGTCGCTGACTGGGCACTGGGTAACTATGGTGATAGATGGTGAAGGGTCTGCTGCACAAGTCTTGCCGTCCCTACGACTTGTGTGTCAATCCTCTGTCTGTCCAAGTTCCGCCACTGCTTCTGCCTCCTCCACCTCATCTGTGTCCTCTACCTCCGCCACAAGCCTGCCTGGTCAGGCCACCAGCGTTCTCACTGCGCAGAAGGAATCACGCACCCCTCATTACTATGCTGGCAGCAGAGCGCAACGGCATCAGGCGGTCTTTAGCTTGACATGTCTTGGAAATAGGAGTCACACAGCGGCTGAGTTGTGGGCAGCTCTGGAGACTGAGTTTAATAAATGGTTGTCTCCACTCAACCTGCAGCCTGGTAAGGCCGTGTGCGACAATGCTGCAAACCTGGGTGCGGCCCTTCGCCTGGGCAAGGTGACACACGTGCCTTGTATGGCTCACGTGTTGAACCTTGTTGTCCAGAAATTTTTAACACACTATCCCGGCCTAGATGGCCTTCTGACCAGGGCATGAAAACTGTCTGCTCACTTCCGCCGTTCAACCGTCGCAGCTGAGTGACTTGCATCGCTCCAGAAGTCTTTCGGCCTGCCGGTTCATAGCCTGAAATGTGATGTGCCGACACGCTGGAATTCGACTCTCCACATGTTACAGCAACTGTGGCAGCACCGCCGAGCCCTGGTGCAATACGTCATGACGTATAGCCTGGGCCAACGAGATGCAGAGGTGGGGCAGATCACCCTTCTAGCAGCTTCTAGTAGTCCTTGTAGAACTATATAAACCAGCCAGAGCTAGCGAGGTGCTGAGAGTGCGAGGTACTGAAGTAAAGGGAGGCGACTGAAGATAAGTGTGGCATAGTTTTAACACAATCTCATAGTGGTGATAACTGTAGCTGTTTAAGAAGAGAAGAGTCGCCGTAAGCTGATCGATTGCTGGGACTTGCCGGGTCTCACTGTTTGAGGACATTGCAAAACCGCGCGCCGTCAGACTTTCGCCTGTCATACGCTACATCAGCATTATGGAAGAGAAGAAAATCCACATTGTTACCTGCAACACATGCTACATGTTTACGGATCTGCCGCACAAGAAATTCAACTTCACCTGTCAAAAGTGCAAACTTGTTGCCCTCTTAGAGGAAAAGGTGCGAGGACTGGAAGAAAGAATAGCAACTTTGAAGCTAATTAAAGAACATGAGGACTTCTTGGACGAGGCAGAAGCAACAATTCAGGATATGGAAAGTGAGAAAAGCTTCAGAACACATACAGAGGCTGAAAAGTGGACACATGTGACCAAAAGAAGCCAGCGGATCAAGTGGTCGGCACCACCCACACAGCTTAGCAACCAATATGAAGCCCTCATGCTGGAGAACGAAAATGGCACAGCTCAGGATGATACCGTCTCTACAGGAGAAGACACAGTATCATCAAAAGAAGTTACTTTGTCAACAAAAGCAGAAACAAAAGACACTCAAAAGCATTCAGGAGCAACAAGCAGTGCGTCCAGAAAGAAAAGAAGAGTGGTAGTTATGGGCGACTCACTACTAAGAGGCACGGAGGCAACTATCTGCAGGCCGGACATAACCGCACGAGAAGTATGCTGCCTCCCTGGAGCAAAAATCAAGGATGTGGCCAACAGGATACCAACTATCCTCGGATCCAAGGACGATTACCCGTTCCTATTGATACATGTAGGAACAAACGACACGGCAAGAAATGATCTGCCAACTATTTGTGAAGACTTTGAAATTCTGGGGAAGAAAATAAAGGAACGGAACGTACAGGTTGTTTTCTCATCAATCCTCCCAGTCGATGGCCATGGTGTCAGAAGATGGAATAGGATACTAGATTTGAACAACTGGCTACGACGGTGGTGCAGGCAGCAAGGATTTGGATTCTTAGACCATGGAGTGAATTACCTCTACGATGGACTTCTCGCAAGAGACGGGATACACCTCACAAAACCTGGGAAACACACGTTCGCCAGAAGGCTTGCCACACTCATCAGGAGGGCTTTAAACTAGAAGAAGAGGGGATGGGAGAAAAAACAGCAGACAAGAACATGCAGCAGAAGGACAAACTAATCAAGGATACTAGATGCTGTAAAGAGGACCCAAGACAGGGTACTAAGAAGGAAGCTGAGAAAAGGGGAGCAAAACTTCTTTCCTGCATGCTGACCAATGCAAGAAGCCTGACCAATAAGATGGAGGAACTGGAGCTGGTAATGTATGAGGAGAAATACGACATAGTAGGAATAACTGAGACATGGTTAGATGATAGTTATGACTGGGCGGCTAACCTGCAAGGATATGAATTGTTTAGGAGGGATCGTAAAAAAAGGAAAGGGGGTGGAGTCTGTCTATATATAAAGTCCAGTTTAAAGCCCAGACTAAGAGAAGATATTCAAGAGGGAAATGAAGAGGTGGAGTCTCTATGGGTGGAGATACAAGGAGGGAAAACTAATAAAATCCTCATAGGGGTTTGTTATAAGCCACCAAATATAACAGAAACCACTGAAAATGTATTATTGAAACAAATAGACAAAGCAGCAAATCACAATGAGGTGATTATTATGGGGGACTTCAATTACCCCGATATAGACTGGGAAACTGAAACCTGTGTATCTCAGAAAGGAAACCGGTTTCTGTCAGTAACTAAGGATAATTATCTGTCCCAACTTGTGCCGGGCCCAACTAGAGGGGCAGCCCTTCTGGACTTAATTTTAAGCAACAGGCCAGATAGAATAACAGACGTACGAGTGGATGGGCACCTAGGGAATAGTGACCACAATATAATACAATTCCACTTGTCCTTTAGTAAGGTGCCTTGGAGGGGGGTTACAAAAACGCTGAATTTCAGGAAAGCAAAGTTTGATCAACTTAGAGAAGACCTTCGCCAAATTGATTGGGACAATGTCCTCAAAAATGGGAGCACAGAAAATAAGTGGGAAATTTTTAAATCGGTATTAAACACCCACTGCGAGCTAGCCATACCATACAGAAATAAAAGGGCTAGGAACAGGAGAAAACCAATGTGGCTTAATAAGGATGTAAAAGGGGCAATGAATAATAAGAAAAAGGCATTTAAAATGCTAAAACAAGAAGGCAGCGAGGAAGCATTAAAAATATATAGAGAAAAAAATAAAATGTGTAAAAAACAAATATATTTAGCAAAAGTAGAAACTGAGAGACTCATTGCTAAGGAAAGCAAAACAAATCCCAAACTATTCTTTAATTATATAAACAGAAAAAAGATTAAAATTGATGGTGTTGGCCCTTTAAAGAATAATGAGGGTAAAATCATAGAAAGCGATGTGGGAAAAGCAAATGTTTTAAATACTTTTTTCTCAACTGTGTTCACACAGGAAAAGCATATGCCAGGGGAAATGCAGAGTGATCATGTAAATGCCCCATTAAGTATGACCTGCCTAACCCAGGAAGAAGTGCAGAACCGACTTAGTAACATTAAAATTGACAAATCACCAGGCCCTGATGGCATTCACCCTCGGGTATTAAGGGAGTTAAGTAATGTGATAGACAGGCCTCTATTCCTTTTATTTAAAGACTCTATAGAAACTGGGTCTGTTCCACTGGATTGGCGGCTAGCAAATGTGGTACCAATATTCAAAAAAGGGTGCAAAAGGGAACCTGGAAACTATAGGCCGGTAAGCTTAACATCTGTTGTGGGTAAAATGTTTGAAGGGTTTTTAAGGGATACTATTATGGAATGTCTCAATGTTAATAACTGTTTAACTCCATATCAACATGGATTTATGAAGGATCGCTCCTGTCAAACTAACCTGATCAGCTTCTATGAGGATGTAAGCTCTCACATGGACCGAGGAGAATCATTGGATGTCATTTATCTCGACTTCGGTAAAGCATTTGACACTGTCCCACATAAAAGACTGCTAAGTAAAATGAGATCGGGGAAAATGTGTGTAGATGGGTAGGTAGCTGGCTTAGTGGTAGAAAACAAAGAGTGGTTATTAATGGTGCATACTCAGATTGGGCCAGGGTTACTAGTGGGGTGCCACAGGGGTCTGTATTGGGCCCCCTACTATTTAATATATTTATTAATGATCTGGTGGATGGTTTACAGAGTAAAATATCAGTATTTGCAGATGATACAAAACTATGTAAGGTAGTTAACACAAAGGAGGACAGTTTGCAACTACAGATGGACTTGAGTAAATTGGAGAATTGGGCTGAAAAATGGCAAATGAGGTTTAACACAGATAAGTGTAAGGTTATGCACATGGGAAGGAGAAACAGATGCTACGATTACTTACTAAATGGGAAACTGCTGGGGAAATCAGACATGGAAAAAGACTTAGGCATCTTAGTGAATAAGAATCTAAATTGGAGTGCCCAGTGTCAGGCAGCAGCCACCAAAGCAAATAGGGTGATGGGATGCGTTAGAAGAGGTCTGGGGGCACGAGATGAAAACATCATTCTCCCTCTGTACAAATCACTAGTCAGACCACACTTGGAGTATTGTGTGCAATTTTGGGCACCGGTGCTGAAGAAAGACATTACTGAACTTGAAAGGGTTCAGAGGCGGGCTACTAAAATAATAAATGGAATGGGTGCATTACAATACACGGAAAGGTTATCAAAATTAGGTCTATTTACTCTAGAAAAGAGAAGACTTAGGGGAGACCTAATAAATATGTACAAATATATCAGAGGGCCATATAGAGATCTCTCCCATGATCTGTTTGTACCAAGGACTATGACAAGAACAAGGGGGCATTCTTTTCGATTTGAGGAAAGAAAATTCCTACATCAGCATAGAAGAGGGTTCTTCACGGTAAGAGCAGTGAGGCTCTGGAACTCTCTTCCTGAGGAAGTGGTGATGGCCAACTCACTGAATGAATTTAAGAGAGGAATGGATGCATTTCTTGTTAGCAAAAGTATAGAAGGTTATAAATAGCATAATCTTACAGGTAGATAGAAGAGCGACCAAGATTATTAGAGGAATGGGTGGGCTGCAATACCAAGACAGGTTATTAAACTTGGGGTTAGTTAGTTAGGAAAAACAAAGGCTTAGGGGGATCTAATCACAATGTATAAATATATGAGGGGACAGTACAGAGACCTTTCCAAAGATCTCTTTACACCTAGGCCTGCGACTGGAACATGGGGGCATCCGCTACGTCTTGAGGAAAGAATGTTTAATCATAATCACAGATGAGGACTCTTTACTGTACGAGCAGTGAGACTATGGAGCTCTCTGC
Source organism: Anomaloglossus baeobatrachus (assembly GCF_048569485.1). Taxonomy (NCBI): domain Eukaryota; kingdom Metazoa; phylum Chordata; class Amphibia; order Anura; family Aromobatidae; genus Anomaloglossus; species Anomaloglossus baeobatrachus. The sequence goes on along the minus strand of NC_134358.1, from coordinate 158,890,505 downwards.
CGTATGATGTTGTATTGAGGGATTCACAAGTAAAATTTAAGCAGAGCCTGATCGCATTAATTGAAAAATATAATATTACCAGTTATGTATATTGGATTTTATGACAGGGTGTTGATCCAGGGAACTAGTCTGATTGCCGTATGTGGAGTCAGGAAGGAATTTTTTTCCCCATTGGAGCTTATTTGACACATTGGGGTTTTTTTGCCTTCCTCTAGATCAACATGTTAGGCTACGGGTTGAACTAGATGGACTTAGAGTCTCCCTTCAACCTTAAAAACTATGAAACTATGAAACTATGAAACCCTGATGGAGTGGTCTCAGATCAAGGACCTATGCACCCTTCTGCACAGTTTCGACATGGCGACGAATATGTTTAGCGCTGACAATGCCATTATCAGCATGACAATTCCAGTCATTTACATGCTGGAGCACACGCTAAACACTATTCGGAGTCAGGGGGTGGGACAACAGGAAGGGGAGGAACTACAGGAGAATTCATATGCGCAAGACACAACAACATCACCAAGGTCCAGACGTTCATCATCACCAATGCAGCAGGCATGGGACCATGGGGGACAGGGATTAACAAGGGTGCATTGTAGCAGGCGAAATATTGAGGAAGGTGCAGGAGAACATGAAGAAATGGAGGACGAACTGTCCATGGACATGGAAGACTCAGCGGATGAGGGAGACCTTGGTCAAATTTCAGTTGAAAGAGGTTGGGGGAAGATGTCAGAGGAAGAAAGAACAGTTAGCACCTCTATGCCACAAACACAGCGTGGACTTGGTCCGCATGGCTGCGCAAGACACATGAGTGCTTTCTTGCTGCACTACCTCCAACATGACCCTCGTATTGTCAAAATTAGAAGTGATGATGGCTACTGGCTTGCCACACTATTAGATCCCCGGTACAAGTCCAAATTTTGTGACATAATTCCAGCCATAGAAAGGGACGCACGTATGCAGGAGTATCAGCAGAAGCTGTTACTCGATCTTAGCTCTGCTTTTCCACCAAACAACCGCGCAGGTGCAGGGAGTGAATCTCCCAGTTGTAACTTGACAAACATGGGACGGTCTCGTCATCTTCAACAGTCTACCCGTACCAGTAGCACCCTATCTGGTGCTACTGGTAACAGCAATTTTATGGAATCTTTTCATAATTTTTTTAGACCCTCCTTTGCAAGGCCAACAGAGACAACAAGTCTGACACATAGTCAACGGCTGGAGAGGATGATACAGGAGTATCTGCAAATGAACATCGATGCCATGACTTTGCAAATGGAGCCTTGCTCATTTTGGGCTTCAAATCTTGAAAAATGGCCAGAGCTCTCCAGTTACGCCTTGGAGATTTTGTCGTTTCCAGCTGCCAGCGTTGTCTCTGAACGTGTCTTCAGTGCTGCTGGGTGTGTGCTGACAGATAAGCGCACGCGTCTGTCCAGTGACAATGTGGACAGACTAACGTTCATCAAAATGAACAAGTCATGGATCCACAAGGAATTTACTACCCCTGTGTCATCCTGGGGAGAGTAAATGCTTGTGGATTTGGAATGTGCTTGATGCAAATCAAAACATCCTGTTTGCAACTAGGGCACAAGTGCTGCCACTGATGGGGTGTCTGTGTGGCCCAATTTTTGGAAAAAAGGGAGACTCCCCTTGGAGTAACCCTTGCTTACATTGTCTTTAAAAATGATCCAAGATGCACAGCGCTGGGATCAGGAAAGACTTAGCTACCTACCCCGGGGTCATCCTGGGGACGGTTAATTATGGCGTATTTTTGAATGTGCTTGATGCAAATCTAGCTGTGAAATGTACAACTAGGGCACAAGTGCTGCCACTGAATGGGTGGGTGTGTGTGGGGCACAATTTTTGGAAAAAAAGGGAGACTCCGCTTGGAGTAACCCTTGCTTCCTGTGTTTTTTAAAAGGAGCCAAGATGAACAAGTCATGGTTCAGCAAAGACTTTGCTACCTACCCCGGTGTTATCATGGGGACGATTAAGAATGGCATATTTTTGAATGTGCTTGATGCAAATCTAGCTGTGAAGTGTACAACTGGGGCACAAGTGCTGCCACTGAAGGGGTGGGTGTGTGTGTGGCCCAATTTTTGGAAAAAAGGGAGACTCCGCTTGGAGTAACCCTTGCTTACATTGTTTTTAAAAATGATCCAAGATGAACAGAGTTGGGATCAGGAAAGACTTTGCTACCTACCCTGGGGTCATCCTGGGGACGGTTAACAATGGCGTATTTTTGAATTGCTTGATGCAAATCTAGCTGTGAAGTGTACAAATAGGGCACAAGTGCTGCCACTGAATGGGTGGGTGTGTGTGGGGCCCAATTTTTGGAAAAAAGGGAGACTCCGCTTGGATTCACCTTGCGGTGTTTTACATGATTTTAGAAGGGCGTGCCATGCCTATATCTGTGTCTCGTCCTCTTTTTCCTCGTTACGCTCTTTTGTTTTCGCATGAGAGTTTGTTCTTGTCACTTTCCTATGTGTTTGTGTTGTGTTGTGAGTTGTTTGTCACCTTTTGGACACCTTTGAGGGTGTTTTCTAGGTGTTTTTATGTGTTTGTGAATGCCTGCCATTGTTTCCTATGCAGTTCGAGTTCGGTTCGTTGAACGTTCTACGAACTGAACTCGAACGGGACCTCCGTTTGGCGAACCGAACTCGAGCCGAACCACGACCGGTTCGCTCATCTCTACAGAACAGGGACCCTTCCTCCTGCACTTTAGTGTGGTGTCTTGTGTGTTGACTAGTCCGCATGGAACGGGGAAAGCCCATTCCCGGTGTCTTTTCTGTGGGAGCTGTGGCCCGCAAGATCTGACCCTTGGGATTTTAGCAGGCACTTGCAGATGCCCTATCCCCCGCATTTTACTTCCGTCTCGCTCTATCTGGGCTGTTAGTGTCAAAAGACTTGGAGTCTTGTCCCCTGCTGGTCAATTGGAAAGGTGCTTAAAGTGGTCCTTGCCCTAGGGTCCAGGTACCCCGACTGTGCATGGACTCCGGACCGGATTCCCGCTGTCGGGACAAGCGGGCTACAACCCTGCCCCGTGCCACATAAGGTCTCTCGCGACCGTATCTCCGTCACCTGTGGTCCTGTTCTGCTGTCTGCCACCTAGTCAGCTCAGGTAGTCTGGTAGTCCGGGAGCTACAACCCCCGACTACCACTTCACTCCTCTCACTTCCACTCTCCACTTTCGAACTCAAACTGAAAACTGACTCTGTTTCCTCTCATAACACCTCAGGACCCCTAGTTGGGCATCACCATTTGCCTGGCCCCGCCCACTGGTGTGTCCCTATTGTCCTTAAGGGGGGGTGACTAGGCTTTGTGGTTGGTGTTGTGTACCTGTGTGGGGTTGTGATGGAGGGCCAAAGGGGAGAGAATCCTGCATCTGGAAGATGTATGCAGTCTTCTGTGACAACTTGATTTTGTCAGGGCATCACATAAGATCTACAGGGAGGGAAAAGAGTACACCTCTTGTATCAGTGTCTGGGAGGCTTTGGTGGCTGCTGCACGCAATGTTGATTGTAAACAGATCAAGCAACTGAAAGAATATTTGGATGGTAGGCTGTTGAGGGTCATCATAAAGAAAGGTGGCTATATTGGTCAAACATTTTTTGGGGTTTTGTTTTTGCATATCAGAAATGCTAATTTATAAATTTTGTGCAGTTATATTGGTTTACCTGGTGAAAATAAACCAGTGGGATGGGAATATATTTGGTTTTTATTATGTTGCCTAATAATTCTGCACAGTAATAGTTACCTGAACAAACAGATATCCTTCTAAGATAGCCAAATCTAAAAAATCCCCACTCCGACTTTCAAAAATATTAAGCTTTGATATTTATGAGTCTTTTGGGTTGATTGAGAACATAGTTGTTGATCAATAATAAAAAAAATTTCCTCTAAAATACAACTTGCCTAATAATTCTGCACACGGTGTATGAGTACATCTCTGGAAGAACCATCAGTACATTAAGACATCACCAGAACCAAGTTTTGAGTATTTAAGGAGTAAAAATAAGTGTGAACATAAGCTAACTTACTGAGTTTTTGAAGCAGAATCTCACCAAAGTTTTGAGGATTATTAAGTGTTAGCATGGCCATGAAGCACACTTTAGATTGCTGCATGTGCACAAGATTAGAACCACATCAGCACATGAATGCACTTCCAGAACCACGGTCAGTACATAAATGCATCACCATAACCACCGTCAGTACATGATTGCAGCCTAAGAACCATTGTCAGTACATAAATGCAGTGCCAGAACCACCGTCAGTACAGGAATGCAGTGCCAGACTTACTGTAAGTACAGGAATGCAGCATCAATACAGGAATGCAGCATCAGAACCACCATCAGTATTTGAATGTAGCTTAACACTAGAACTACTGAGGTAGTCACTTTGACTACTTTGCACCATGTATTTCTATATAGGTGTCACGAGTCCAGTAGTTCTAGTGCTAAGAACCACTGTCAGTACATAAATGTAGCTCTAGAACAACTGTCATTACAGAAATACAGCACCAGAACCCCTGTTAGTAGAGGAATGCAGCAGAAAAACCATCCTCTGTACAAGAATGCAGCGGCAGAACCATCGACAGTACAAAAATGCAGTGACAAAATGTCATGCAGTGTTTTGCATTGCACTTGCTGGGTGTCATGGCGGTGTTTGAATCTGTGCACACTGCAGAGTCTGACAAACTGACTAGGACTTTTTAGTTGCACAGCCTTTGATGGGTGTCAGCTGGATCTGGCTTCACTGCTCTCCAGTACAGCGGGAGTTAATTCAGCTGGCCTGTGATCAGCTGCTAGGATGAGATTTCATACCCAAATTAATATGTGCAAATCTCACTCTTCTCCTTCTTCAGTTGCACTTACTGACATGGAGCCCATAAAAATACATCTCTAATCATACTACCCCATAAATTAAAAAAAATTCTCATACTGTGCTTATGAATAAATAATTGTGTTTGCTGCACAAAATATTACTACCATAATACCCCACTGCCCCCTCTGCAAAATATCACCCCACTCACTGTTCCTTTGCAAAATATTCCACCATACTGCCCCTCTACAAAATATTCCACCATCTGTGCCTCTCTAAAATCTCCCCACACACACACTGCCCCTTTACAAAATATACACACACTGCCCCTTTGCAAAAAATCCCCCCCCCACTGCCCCTCTGAAAAAGTTTGCCCACTCACAAAACTGTTCCCCATTTTCCAAAAGTCCCCCATTATGTACAATCACAGTAATATTACCCCCTCCAGCCTCATCCATAATGATGAGGCATTTAATAATTGTTACTCGACTCTTTGGTGGAGTTACTATTACCCATGCAGCCACAACAACTCTGCTGCCTCGGCACTTGGGTGCTGAGGTGCCAGCAGCAGTGTGATGAGGTCATAGAGAGATGACCTCATCATGCTGCTGCATGTCAGGGTGGGAGATGATGTAAGCACCTCTGTCCCAGTCCTAGTGCCTCAGTGGTCAATGGTATTCATATTTGAAAGAAGCAAATATATTTACACATAGGAAGAAGGGATAGGTCAACACCCCACAGCAAACCCCTTGGCGGGATGCCCGCAAACTGTAGGCCGTGTGTTGGGCAGGCTTGTCATATAGTGAAGAGGGTCAGATTTGGTCATTAATGTCTAAAGTGGCCCTGTTCCTAAGGGGTTTAACATGGACCAGGTTGGGGCCTTATTTTCAATAGTACTAATTGTCAGGTTAAATTCCAATCAATGTCTTCAAGCTATAAACTGTTCATGAAGCTAAAGTGGAAGCTACTCCCTATGGACATGTTTTCGGAAGGAACAAAGATTACGGATTAATTTGTGTTGTAGGAGGATTAAAAGTTCATGCACAGATAGGAAGACTCAGGCATAAAAATAGCTTACATCACTTCCAAAATTAATTGTGTTATTTTCCATTTTAACTTTCTCTGTCCGGCATTTCTTTTGCATTTTTTTTTTAGAGTTGTTGAATTTTTTTGAAACCTAAATATTTGTTTCTACTACCTCTTTTAGAAATGTAGACCTGATTTATATATTTTCTCTAACTACATAAAATACAATTTTTTATTTAATATATATTTTTGATTCATGCCTTTAAATATGCTTGGCTGGTGGAATAGTAATTGAGTTGATCATTGTTAGGTGTGACTTATCTGATTTTATCAGCCATCAAATATAGATGCATAATAGAAAAAAATATATATATACTGTATATACTCAAATGGATGCCAGGAGAATAATGTTTATTGCAAAGTTTACCTGATCTTAGGCTTCATTCAGACATGTGTTCTTCACATATGTTTTCTATCACTTATTTTCATGGATTTAGCACATACACTTTATATACTATTGTGCTGTTCAAATGTCTGTGTTTTTTTGTAGACTGTGTAACTCATAAACACAGGGAAATATCAATATTTGATCTGTGTCCAGAGTCAGAATCACCTATACGAGTCCATACCTCCAAGTTTTTACAGAACAGAAAGAGTAATGGCAAATTTTCCTTGCACCCCTCAAGCCACACCCATTTACCATTTCTTTCTAACCTGGCAGGAGAATATGTCAGAGGGTGTATGGTACCTGTGAGGGACATTCAGCATACCGCACAGGATAGAAGGGCATATACCCAAAACTAGAACTGTCCCGCTGTTACAGTTGGCTCAGCTTCCCAAGGAAACTTTCCAGGAAGTGGTACTTTATCTGGAAATGTTATAAGAAATCTGCTCACTGACTCGATAACCAGAACTGCATATGCTCACACCCTGTATGCATTCTCTTCTCAGACTGTTCATGACTAGAGATGAGCAGACCTGTGGAAGTTCGGGTTTGCTGGCTTCAGCCGGACTTTAGATAAAGTTCAGTTTGGGACCCGAGCTTGACTTGAACTTAATTTAGGAGCCTGAACGCCATTGGAAGACAATGATTGGGCAGTTCGGCTCTATGCCCAAACACAGGCAGCCATAAACAGAGCATTTCCGTGGAAGCGATGGTGGGGTTTTTTTTTGTACACATTTCATCTGAAAACCTTGTTTTTACTCTTTGTGAGCCATTCAGAGACCGCAAGTGGCTCCCACTGGGCCGAGCTCTGAGCGTACCTGAGCACAGCAATGCTCATTTGAGAAGTTAGTATATGTACTTGAGCCGCCCCAGGGCTATGGGGTACTCGGTCCCGGGCAGTGAATTACTGGAATGTGTCACTGGGTGGCTGTTGCCCGATCCGTGACCCTGGAGGTCGCTTGAAAAAGGTTATGTACAGGGGAATAATAATAAAGGTTTTGTCATGACGCCACTTGCTAGTTACGAATATGCAGATGGAGCCGCCACTGCACAGCCTCTCACCACTGGGGCTGATGTTAATGGCAGCCTGGATGTTGGGCCCTCCACAAGTAGGACCGGGGCCCCAGGGAAAAGGTGATGGAGTTAGGCGCGGAAAGGAGGTAGGCCACACAAGGGATTGCAGTGTAACTGTAATGCCTGCCCGGATCCAAAGACTCAGATGGGCTGTAAAGGGGAGGCTAGAGGGAAGCCACTCATCAAGCAGGACCCCCAGAACCCTGAAATCCTTTAACCCCTCTACAGGGATTTGGAATTACACAGGAAACTGGAGATCACTACCTGTGGAAGGCTGCAGTCCGATGAGAGTAGTAGTCAGGCAGGGTCAAACCAGGAATTGCGGAACAGGGACAGAATCGGCAGGCAATGACGTAGTCAGCAAACGTAGCAGAGGTCAAATCCGGATTGGGCAGCGAGGTACAAAAACAGTAGGCAGGAGGATAGTCAGAAAACACACAGAAGTCAACACAGGAATCACCAAACAGAATAGGATGTAACAGAAGCCAGGAAAATCAGAACTATCTCTGGCAGTGGTCATGTGACAGGAAGGGGAATAAGAAGGGTGTGGTGTCTTCCTATTGGCTGTAGCTGAACGCTGGCAACTTCAGCTGGAAGACACATGCCACCCACAGTCAGCCAGCGGTACTGCAGATCCCAAGCTAACCCAGCCCAGTGGATGATCGGAGCCTGCGCCCACCGCTGGCATCGACTCCTCTCCCATCACCAGCACCATCCACGGCAGGAACACGGCATCGCCTGGCGATCGGAGCAGAAGTCGCTGGAGCAGACTCCGGCGGTGACGTAACAGTAACTGGTTTTCTTTACCCACAGCGGTTTGATGACTGGTACCCTGAGGAAGACTGCTCCTCACCACTAGTCGGGGCCGGTTCGGTGACCTGGTGGCTTCTTTCCCCTGCACCTGTCTCTAGTTGGTGGGTCCCTGTGGCTTGGAGCATCTGGGGGGTCCCCTCCTGGTAGTCTTTCAGTCTTTAGTCCGTACGGAGGCAGTTTGAACCCTGTAGGGTTGGTGTTCCATTCCAGTCCCTGGTTCTCCTGTCACTGCTAGTGCCCCTGGACTTTTCGATCAGTGAGGTCCTGGATGGTCCCCTCACTGTGCAGATTTTATCAGGTCTGCCTGGACATTTGCCTGACTTAGGGCTCTGTACCCCGTCGGTGCTATGGTTCCGAGAGTACTCCACCGTACTCCTTCGGCAACCACACGCCTGCGCCTGTCAGGTCACTGTTACACACTCCCGTCAGTACGGTTACGTCCGTCTTCTTCCACTTCCACTTACTGACTGTCTGACCCCTCCTCCCCTGGTTGTCATCTAGTGGACTGGATCGGCTCCACCCCTCGGTGGCCATCCATTTGGTCCAACCCTAGTCTGTCACCAGTTCTTAGGGAAGGGAAAAACAGGTATTAGATATGTGTTTTGGTGTTACCGGCACTGGTCTTCTGGGTTCCTAGGGATAGGCCCTGCATCTTTGACAGGATGCAGTACCTTGTAGCTCCTGATGGTTTCAGGGGTGCTACATACTGCACCCTGAGTCCGAACTCAGACACTGATTTTCTTTTAAAATCCGTGTTCGGTATGAATCTTGAACTTTACAGTTCTGGTTCGCTCGTCTTTACGCGTGACTAAGAGGGATTACTCCCACAATTAGGCTTCACTGGTGATTCCCAAACCTGTCTTTGGTTCAGAACATAACAGTTACAATATGCACCAAACTATGCGACAACAATCATTTATGGTTATTGTATTTTGGCTACATTTTTTTAATATGCTTTCCTCACTAATTGATAAAATTCTGAATGAAATCCTATAAACAGATTATACTTTCAGGTAATGTTGAAGTAGTTTTACAAAAAACTTTAAGGCTATGTGCCCACGCTGCAGAAAATGCGCGGATTTTGCAGCGGATTTCTCGTGGAAAAGCCGCGGATTTTCCAGAAATCTGCAGCACAGCTACTCCCCAGCCATTTCTATGGCATTTGGGAAATGCTGTGCCCACGCTGCGGATTTTTCCGCAGCTGAAATTGTGCAGATTTTTGTGCGGAAAAATCTGCAGCATGTCAATTATTGTTGCGGATTTCTCCGCAGGGTCCCATATACTTACCTGCCTCACCAGCGTCACTTTCTCTGTCCGGTGTACAGGAGCGCGGTGAATCCAGGTACAGGAAGGAAGAGGTGGGCGGAGCCTGCACGAGCTCCGGTCATGTTACAGCCGGAGCTAGTTCAGGCCCGCCCACCTTCTCCTGCAGACGCTGAGAGAGTGACCCGGCTGCCGGAAAGCGAGGTGCTGCATGATTTAGGTAAATATGAACTCCCCCGATCACTGCAGCACTTGTTCTGCATTGAGGATGCAGTGCCGAAGCCATGGTACTGTATTCTCAATGCAGAATACCCGCACCATATCCGCAGGACATTCCGCAGCATGGAAACAGACAAAAGTTGTGGTGCTGTTTGATGGGAGCACCTGCGGATATATCCGCAGGACACTGTCCCCGTGGGCCCATAGCCTAACAGTTACTGTCATTAAATAAAAATAAAAAGGATCACAATGGAGCAGGTCAGACTTTAGTGAATTATAATGAGTTTCCATTGTGATTTCAGTCTTATCGATATTGAGCATGTAGTAATATTCTCATAAGGGCTTTGCCAACACCCTTAATGTTCCTTAATGTTCTTCCTTTAGCTCTATTCTATAGAAAAATGTTGAAGGGATTTTCTCATCAATAAAGTTAATTTTAATCAATAGATCTTGGTATAATAATTTCCACAGTTGGATGTGTGTAAAAAAAGTGTTCCTGTTCTGAGATAATTATATATGTGCCTCTGCTGTATACTGTGTCATGGCTGTGTCTGACCATACAGCAATATGGTCTTATCACACCACAGCTCCTGGGCCGGAAGTAATAACGTATACAGACATTACAGTGCGGGATCACAAATAATAAGTAAAACGTTTTTTAAAAACATGCAGGGAAATGCTTTACCTGACAAAAAGAATAAGCTATAATCCCATACTATCTATATACTCTTACTTCCTCCCCTGCCCAGGAGATGTGGTATGATCAGACCATGCCCTTGTATGGTCAGACATGGCCATTACACAGTATATAGTAGGGGCATATATATAAGATTATCTCAGCACAGGGCCTTTAAACTCACTTAATTGTGGAAATTATTATTCCAAAATCTATGGATTAACATCAACTTTAAAATTAATTATGTTCTTGGGAAAACCTCTTTAAAGGGAACCTAGATTTGGCAACTATAACCTGCAGCCACTACCAGTGAGCTCTTATATACAGCATTCCAGAAAACTGTATATAAGAACCCAGGCCACTGTGTAGAACGTAAAAAAACATTTTTACAATACTCACCTAAGGGCTGGACCTTTTCTCTGTTGCGAGAGAGAGAACTGTAACCAGAGCAATATTCCTGGTAACATCGGCCTGCCACATGACTGCTGTTCTGTTCCTGAGGGGATCTGTCCCGGTGACTGTTGGTCGCTTATGAAATCTCTGCAGTGCTGAAACCTGCTTGGACTTCTGTGAATCTTATTCCACTCATATTTTTGCTATTTTTGTGGGAAATGTGTACACATGCAGTAGTTTTGGCGCTAAACTGATTGAGATATGCTTGTCATGTCCCCACCGGAGGCCGCTCCTGCGATTTCTTCTCCGCTCACCAGGCAACGCCGTGTTCCTGATGTGAGAGGAGTCGATGCCCATGGCTCTGGGTCGCACAGGCTCCACTTATCTACTAAGCTGGGTTTCCCTGGGACCTGCAGTACCACTGGCTGACTGTAGGTGGTGGGTGTCTTCCAGCTGAAGTACCATAATTTGGCCACAGCCAATGGGAAGACACCACACCCTTCTTATTCCCCCTCCTGTCTGCTGACCCCTGCCAGAGATAGTTCTTTATTCCTGGTTCCTGTTCTGCTTGTATAGTAAATCGTGTGCACTGACCTCTGCTTGTTTTCTGACTTCCCTCCTGCCTGTAGTTTTGCCACTCCCGGATTTGACCTCTGCTTTGTGTTCTCATTACGCCCTTGCCTGCCGATTCTGTTCCTGCATTGCATTTCCTGTTTTTTGAACCTGCCTGACTATCATAGACTACAACCTACCACAGGTGGTGATCGCTGGGACTCTATGTAATTCTAAATCCCTGTACAGGGGTTAAAGGGTTGTAGAGTTCTCAGGGTCCTGCTTTGTGAGCGGCTTTCCTCTAGCCTCCCTTTACAGCCAGCCTAGTCTGTGGCTCCAGACAGGCATTACAATGCTGTAGCCAGTTACACAGGACTGAAAATGAGCTACTGCAGTATTGCTGCAAACAAAGTGTTTGACCACGGGTTGCCTGTTAATGTGCGCATGTGAGAGGGGGAGAGAAGGCGAAATACTTTCATAGTCAAAGTTGTTAATCATTATGCTGGTCGAGAGACAGGTGTTGCTGTACACTCAGTAATTTATACTCCTTACTAGTTTAGAGGTTCTGTGCTTGCATTGTCTCCTGGCAGGTAAATTGTTTCCGGTAGTTCCTGAGACATTGGAAAGTTTCACTGGGCTAGCACATAGATCCTGGCTTCCTAAGCCAGGTGTATGTATATTTTTTGGTGGAAAATTCTAACGATTGTTATGTGCTGAGTTGCCCACACCTTAATTGTTTATAAAGAAAAAGAGCCAAACTCAGTCATTGTCTGGTTTCATTCCTTGTCTGCGACCTGCTGTATCCTGGGAATTACCCCTTGGGTCCACACACTGAAGGGTCCAGTTCAGTAGTTTGTCAACCCGATAAAATAATAATAATATACTTTAGGCAGAGTTGTGTAAAGGACCATAAAGTACACAAAAGAATAGAGTGCATTCTAAAAATAGATTAGTTTGATGATGCGCCAAACATCTGTGGTAGATGCAGCTAAGCTGAGCAATTTATAACAGAGTTGTGTTGGAAGTCTGCACTATTTTACACATTCATCAGTCATCCAGCTCCTATCACAACTCTGAGTCTTCAATTCACGGAGAAGAGGCTAGTCAGGAGCGATGTGCGATTCGAACCGTTCGCCAATTTCAAATTCGAGTGATTTTTGGAGGTGCTCGAGTCGTTCGACGAACTTGAACGATTTGCTTCAAGTTCGGCCGTTCGAGTTACCATTCGATAACGGTTCGATCACCAAAAGCGTGGCTTTTCACAGTAAGGCTATGTGCATACATTGTGTATTTGCATGCGTCCTGCGTCCCCAGCACAATCTTTCTCTCTCTTTTTATCTCTTTCTCTCTTTCTCTCTCTTTTTCTCTCTCTCTCTCACTCTCTCTCTTTTTCTCTCTTTCTCTCCCTTTTTCTCTCTCTCTCTCTCTGTTTCCCTCTCTCTCCTCTTTGTAGCTGAATAATTCACTTCTGGATTCTCACCTGCAATACAGAGGTCAAGATTACCAAATCTTCCTATGCTTTTCTTTAGAGGCAGTGGCTGAATAGGTAGAACTACTGCCTAAGGCTGGAAACACATCTATGCGAGTAAAATCGGTCCGAGTTGGCTGAAAAAAACTCGGCTGATTTTAGTTCACGTTAGGTCAGTGTGCAATGCAAGTGCGTTCCTTTTTTTTAATTATTTCAAGTATAACAGAGCGTGTGTAATGCATGTTTGATGCGTATGGGATCCGTATGGGATTTTACTACCGTATGTCATCTGCCATTCAGCTCTGCTACATGGCCACTGACAGCAGACACAGACAGCCATGTAGCAGAGCTGAATGGCAGATGACAGCAGACACAGACAGAGCCGCACGATGAGAATGAACTCGGGTGACCTTCACCCGACTTCATTGTCATGCTGCAGATCTGTATGTGTGGCGTTCTGATTAGCAGTCACCCGTGAAGGACTCACCGGTGACCGCTAATCTCCTGAGTGACTGAATTGAGCAGCGCAATTAGTGCTGCTGTCACTCAGGTTACCCGCGGCCAGCTGTATTCTCCCCCGTGACCGCAACTCACCTGTGACTTCATCGCTGTCACTCGGACGACTTGTTGTCACTGTTGGAGGATCCAGCGGTGTCCGTGAGTAACCTGACTGACATTATCAGCTGACCGCGATACTCACCTCAGTTGCTGTGTGGAGGTGACAGGAGCGGCAGTGTTCTTCTGCAGCTCCTGTCACCTTCATGTAGCAGAGCTGGAAGCATTGCGGGACCTCCGTGGATTACGTCGGACATGGATGGGTTTTTTGGGTACTTAATAAAGTGGTGAACGAGGGTCTTTGTTATTGTTTGTTATTTCAAATAAAGGATTTTTTTACTGTGTGTGTTTATTAACTTTAATTTACAGGTTAATCATTGGGGGTGTCTCATAGACGCCTGCAATGATTAATCTAAGATTTAGTGGCAGCTATGGGCTGCCATTAACTCCCTATTACCCCGATTGCCAACGCACCAGGGCAAATCGGGAAGAGCCGGGTACAGTCCCAGAACAGTCGCATCTAATAGATGCGGCCATTCTGGGTGGCTGCTGGCTGATATTGTTAGGCCGGGGGGCTCCCCATAACGTGGAGCTCCCCATCCTGAGAATACCAGCCTTCAGCCATATGGCTTTATCTGGCTGGTATTAAAACTGGGGGGACCGCACGCCGTTTTTTTAATTACTTATTTATTTATTTATTTTACTGCACAGCATAGACACGCCCACCGGCTGCTGTGATTGGTTGCAGTGAGACAGCTGTCACTCAGCGTGGGGGCGTGTCTGACTGCAACCAATCATAGGCGCCGGTGGGTGGGGAAAGCAGGGAATACGAGATTGAATAATGAGCGGCTGGCTTTTTCAAAAGAGGAGAAGCCGCAGGAGCAGTGTGAATGCCGTGCAGCGCCGCGCCGGTGATCAGGGATCGGTGAGTATGAGAGAGGGGGGCAGAGGGATAGACCGACATGGACAGAGAGAGAGGGACAGAGATAGTGACCGACCGACAGACCGACCGACAGACCGATCGACAGAGAGAGAATAGAGACTGAGAGGGAGAGACCGACTGACAGAGAATAGATATTGACAGACATTGTGACACATCACTCGTTTCCAGTGTTTTAGGAAGCATGCAAGAAATGTATTTAGAAAATCGGATGTCACTAGGATGGTGTGAGTGCCGTCCCGTGACATCTGATTTTTTACACGCTCCCATAGACTTGCATGGGAGAGACTCGCCGAGAAACTCGCAAAAAGCAGCATGCTGCAATTTTTTTCTCAGCAAATGCGAGCTGAATCATTCATTAACATGTGTCCGATTCCAATGCGAGTTTTTCTCGCATTGCTCTACTACGAGAAACTTGCAAGTGAGAATCCACCCTAAGGAGAATTAGTTCACGAGTTCAAGTCCCGGCTGTCCCGGTAAAGAATTTAATTTAATTTATTTTTAATTCTAAATTATAATTATTATTTATAATTATAATTTAATTTAATTATGCACTAAGGGGAGGAGCCGGACATCAGCTGTGAGCCGTGGGACACACCTCTAAAATCGGAGCAGTTCACGGAATGAGGCTGCATTGTTCTCTCCTCTCTCTCTCTCTCTCTCTCTCCTCTCTCTTCTCTCTCCCTCTCTCTTCTCTCTCCCTCTCTCTTCTCCCTCTCTCTTATCCCTCTTTCTTATCCCTCTCTCTCTTCTCTCTCTCTTCTCTCTCTTTCTTCTCTTTTCTCTCTCTTCTCTCTCTTCTCTCTCTGTCTTCTCTCTCTCTTCTCTCTCTCTTTTCTCTCTCCCCTCTCTCTTTCTTCTCTCTCTCTTCTCTCTCTCTCTTCTCTCTCTCTCTTTTCTCTTCTCTCTCTTCTCTCTCTTCTCTCTCTTCTCTCTCTCTCTTCTCTCGCTCTCCTCTCTCTCTCTCTCTCTCTCTCTCTCTCCCTCTCTCTCTCTTCTCTTTTCTCTCTCTTTTCTCTCTCTATTTTCTCTCTCTTTTCTCTCTGTTTTCTCTCTCTCAGACCTGGCGATGATCAGCTGATGCGGTCACCTGACAGAATCAGCTGACACTATAAGTCGAGCGGTGAGGCCGGCTTTTTACTGCCCGGCCGGCTAAACTATCAGCTGCTGCTGTCAGACAGGAGTCTGTACAGAAGTGTGTAGTTTGTTTTTTTTTGTTTTTTTTGCACTGATGCATCAGCTAATTGTATAAAAGCCATTTATACAATCAGCTGCTGTGTCATGTGATTCAGGCCTTTGCCAACCTGACACATCATCTGATCGCTTTGCCTTCCAGCAAACCGATCAGAAGATATTGGATCCGGATTAGACGGTGCGGGACCCTTGACCCAGGATTACTGCGGAGGGGGGTTCTTTATTTCAATAAAGATGGAGTCACTAATTGTGTTGTATTTTAATTCTAATAAAAATATTTTTCTGTGTTGTGTTTTTTGTTATCTGTACTAGAAATTCATGATGGCCATGTCTAATATTGGCGTGACACCATGAATTTCGGG
Source organism: Anomaloglossus baeobatrachus (assembly GCF_048569485.1). NCBI lineage: Eukaryota > Metazoa > Chordata > Amphibia > Anura > Aromobatidae > Anomaloglossus > Anomaloglossus baeobatrachus. The sequence continues at coordinate 158,874,701 of NC_134358.1, read as the reverse complement.
CTTAGGGCCAGTTGATAATATACAGCTAGCCCTAACTCTATTATTACCCAGCGAGCCACCCGGCATCAGGGCAGCTGGAAGAGTTGGGTACAGCGCCAGAAGATGGCACTTCAATGAAAGCGCCATTTTCTGGGGCAGCTGCAGACTGCAATTCGCAGCAGGGGTTCCCAGAAAGCGTGGGCACCCTGCGCTGCGGATTCCAATCCCCAGCTTCCTAGTTGTACCTGGCTGGATACAAATTGGGCGAAGCCCACGTCATTTTTTTTTTTTAATTATTTCATGAAATTCATGAAATAATTAAAAAAAAAAAGCTTCCCTATATTTTTGGTTCTCAGTCAGGTACAAATACTAGGGGGGGTGGGTCAACACTACTAGTCAGTAAAATAGAAGTGAGGGAGGGATCTCAAGGTGTGAGGAGAAGCAGGATGCTACTAGGATATGTAAAATTAGCAGTATAAAAATAGGACTGCCCATTCCAAAAGATACAAGGATAAAAAAAATAATCTTTATGCTAGACTGATGTGATTATTAACAATAAGATTGCCTTTACCTTTGTGAGAAATAATGTGATTGTGAAAACAAACCTTTAATCCACACTTTGTGAAAAAACATTTAGTCCAGTCAAAATAAGGTTTGACCCGGAACAAATTCCAAGAAAGCGTTTTATGATTTTTTTTATTACTATTATATGTGGTGAACAACATATTAAAAGTTTTCCAAAAATTGATCACCACAAAGGTCCTAACTATGATGTCATAAGACAATTATTTCCCTATTTCAAAGCTATAGCTGTAGGTTACAGAAGAGTTTGCATTTTTTATACTATATATTTTCATATAACAATTTTTATACAAAAGTTTTATACTAACTACATGGACAGTTGAGGTCATGACGTCATCAATGACGTCATGACATATATGTACATTTCTAGAAATTATAGAATTAATACACAGTGCATTTTAAGACCTACTTCATCACTGAATAACCGTGTCAGGTCAATAGTCACTATTTTCATCATCAGACACTACTTCCTTAATCATATTGTTACAATGCCCTTCTTGACATGGTCCGCGGAAGTGGTATCGCAACCCGTGAATGCATGCAGGAACATAAGACTGCTACAGACATGGTTTCCCAGGAACTTCTTCATAACCTTAAAGTCGTATACTGTTGCAGGACTTTCTTTATCCGAGAAGAAATAAAGCATGTTGCCATCGCTGGTTGACGCGTGATGAAGTAACAACACATAAAGATCTGTATCTTCGCCAATGAGACTAGTACTTTGTTGGATGACATTGACACTGCTGCCTTAACAATCTCCACATCTGCATCCCCCTTTGATTGTATTACGTGGCAACCTCTGCCATTCATGCGCTGTGAAACGACATTGATAAGAGACTGTTTGTTCTCCACATTCGAAATAAAGTGTTCCTTTTTCCCGACAAATTTCATTCCTTCAGCAATGTTCAATTTGTTACTTGTTCGATTTTTGCGCCGTCGCTGATGGGTAATGTCCTTAGTGTTTGGTCCTCCAATGTAACCATCAAATACTATTGTAGCCTTACCATAGTGCTTTACTGTGAAAGATGCATAGTCTTCAGCGATTGAACAATATGTTTTTCCTTCTGACCACTTTAGTCGATGGAGAAGAGAACCTCCTTCAAGAACATAATGTTCCACTTCTGGTACATCCTTGAGTACTGCGTCATCTGAACTCTGTTCTTTTATAGCAGCCATCAGTTGTGCTTTGTTTGGTTTGCGTAAGAGATGTTTTGCCTCAAAGAGGGATAGTGGGTATGGTGAAAGTTCATAGGCCATCACCTCATCAAGAGAAAGATCAGCAGTTTGAGACACCACAAGAAACCTTTGGAACAAAACAGCGGGGTCTATTGTTTTGTCCTTAGCAACGTCAATTGCCTCATTGGATGCCAGGGTCTTGGCTTTCATTGACCGCTTGTACTTAACTGAAAACAGTGATTGACTCTACATTGTTGCCACTATTTTTCTGCCAATGTTGAACAGGTTATGGACATTCACATCCTTATTTGCATTGACACCGGTGATAATGTTGCGAAGAGACAGTTCATCAGAGAAAGGTGAAAAGGTCTCGAGTTTATCTGCAATTTTCTCCAGGTCTTCACGATCCCTTCTCGTCCTTGACGTTCTTGCATCCTTGTGTTGTTCACTGGTGACAAAGCTCTGGCAAGTGAAACCCTGCATTGCATCACTGTAGGAAGAGGATACTGGCACAGACAGAGTCCACAAGGCCCTCTAATGTTCGGACATTCCACTTCCTCTGGTAAAAGAAATATGATTGTAAAATAAATATGATAGAAACTGAAAGGCGGGTCGCCTTTAATATTTTACAGCTTTGACGGCCATATTCTTTGACGTCCCATTTGGACCCTTTGTGGTAACCCTATCTTGGTAAAATTTTAGTATGTTTTTCCCTACATGTAATACTACAAAAAAAAAACAAAAAATACTTTCTTGGAATTTGTGTAGGGTAAAGGTTTTTTTTTCGTATTTTGACTGGACTAATTACAGTGGAACCTTGGATTAAGAGTAACTTGGTTTGAGAGCGTTTTGCAAGACAAGCAAAGCTTTTTACAAATTTGTAACTTGGTTTAAGAGCAATGCTTTGAAATAAAAGCAAATATTTACTGTGCACACTTCCGGTTCTGTCCTTTCACCACGCTCTGAGCCCCTCTGGAGGTAATTCTCTGTACATATGCACTGTATACAGTATTCCATTGGACAAAATATACTATATAGCATGATTATTAATTTGCATTTCTGGATACAGGATTGTACTTTCTTTCTGCTAACCAGTATATCACATTGTACTGTTATCTAACTGCGTGGGCAGTATTCCTATCCCACATTTGGCTTAGTTCTGCCCTTATTTTTGGGAGAATAGATTTGGAGGGTGTTTTTTTCGTGTATTGTACTAGAATAAAGATTGTCATATTTATACATCACTAGCTGAAGTACCCGGGCGTTGCCCGGGATAGTAACTGTCTCTCTTCGAGTTTCTGTCTATCTCTGTCTGTATCAGTCTCTCTGTCTGTCTCTCACTATCTCTGTGTCTCTATCTCTGTGTCTTTTTCTCTGTGTCTCTCTATCTCTCTCTATCTGTCAGTCTTGTTCCCCGTCTGTCTCATTCCCCGTCTGTCTCTTTCCAGGTCTGTCTCTTTGCCCAGCTGTCTCTTTAACTGGCTGTCTCTTTGCCCGGCTGTCTCTTTGCCCGTCTGTCTCTTTGCCCGTCTGTCTCGTTCCATGTCTGTCTCGTTCCCCATCTGTCTCGTTCCCCGGCTGTCTCGTTCCCCAGCTGTCTCGTTCCCCGGCTGTCTCTTTGCCCGGTTGTCTCTTTACCCGGCTGTCTCTTTGCCCGGCTATCTCTTTGCTCGTCTGTCTCTTTGCCCGTCTGTCACTTTTATTTTGTTCCTATGGCAACCACTGACAGTTGCTTTTAATAGCCTTTAGCTCCCACCTCCATTCAGTTTAATGGAGACATGTTTTTTGGCGAGTAAATGTAAAGCGCGGGGTTCAATTTTTATGTCAAAACATAGTCTATGACGTTCCCTGAGTCAGATGGGGCGTCTGTGCAAAATTTTGTGATTGTAAATGCGATGCTGCAGATTCCTTTAGCGGACATAAACACACATGCACAAACACACACACATACACTCAGCTTTATATATTAGATTGTTTCTCTGTATAGTACCTCTCGCACACCAACAATTCTATTGTAATCTAACATGCAGTTTAATTTGCTTTATATGTATTTTACTGAAAAGTATTTTGCATTAGTGTACTGTAATAATTTTATATGAATACAGTACATTATTTTGTATTACTGTAATAAGTTTGTATAAATACAGTAAATATTTTTGGGTTGTGGAACAAATTGTCTGCATTTCAATTATTTCCTTTGGGAAAATTTGCTTTGCTATAAGAGAACATGGTTTAAGAGCACACTCCCGGAACAAATTATTCTCGTAATCCAAGGTTCCACTGTATTTTTAATTATTTTTGATGATAATTTGTTTCTTAATTATCTTAACACGTCTAAATCTTTGGTCTAAAAGAAAAAAAATTTGCATATTCGACCTCTGATCCATTCAGAAGGGGCTCTGCTCTTAGCATTAGTTGGCTTCTCAATAATCAGAATTCCTAATGGTCAGCAAGTCAACTTCCATTTTATGGCTAGGTGATACCTGTACAAACTATAAAAAACAAAACAAAAAAAAAACACCTTTAAAAAGGTACAAAATAAGCAATACAATGATATTACTAGAGATGAGAAAACCCGCGGTTTGGTTTTCTTATGCTGTGCTCGGGTACGCTCGATGCTCAGCCCAGTGGGAGCCTCTTTTGAATGGCTCTCACTGGGGGTAACAGCATCACTGGATGTAGTGTGCGCCAAATAAAAAAACATGAAAAATCCTGCCCACCCGTTCTCAGAAAAGATCTGTTCAAGGTTGGGTTCATGTGGGTGGAGACCAAAACTACCCAATTAGTGACTTCCATTAGGTTTCAGGTCAACTTCGGTTCCCAAACCAAACTTTTTCAAAAGTCCGGCTGCACCCGCCGAACCAAATTTTAACGGATTTGCTCATCTCTAGATATTACTCTTCGTTCTACTGTAGCTTTGTCTTGGAGGTTTATAATGCTGTATACTTTTTAGTCTGGCATATAAATTACCAATAGCTGTTTTTCCATTAAAATTCTCACTGAAAATGCTTTTATTCTATTATATTTCAAAGAAGTTAATCTGCCATAAAAGCACATGCCTGGGACCCTCTCCGTGGAAGCGACACTACATATTTCAGGTATTAATTAAAATGGTTAGAAACTCATTAAATTGTGTGGAAAGTTTCATATACCAACATATCTGCATTATCTTGTAATATATTATGCCAAGTTACTTTGATTTCAAAGTAATCCTTTTAAGAGCAATGATAAGGGAAATGAAATTAAATTGCAATAAATGTTGAATTCATCCATTATCAGAATAACATTATCAGAGACACTAATTGAGCTTACATTGTAATCATAGTATGTAACGTTTATACATTCTGCATGTGCTCATGTGCTCCCTATTACAGCACATACAGAATAGTATTGTAAAGTCTTACTCTCCATGGTAGATATTAAGGTAGTGCTGACATTTTATGTGGCATCTGTTTGGAGTATAAGGATAAGGATATTATTACAGTCGAAGGGTACACTGTAGTTGCATGCAACAGTATGAACTACATATGAAACCTGAACCATAGGATTCCATGGAAAATCACTGTCATCTGTTGAGGGCATCGCTACCACAAGGTGTTGCAATCTTAGTGACTATGATTCCTTACGGCCTAGGATCTTAAAAAAGAACTACACAAATGGCTACACCCAATATGTTACTCATATCCATACATATTACATGAATGGACATATATTTAACCCATTTGTGGTGCAGCCATCATACATCTGGGGCGTGGTGATGAAGCCAGCTCTCAAGCAAAGCCAGCTTCATTATCAGCAGGTGTCTGCTGTATAATTGCAAAAAGAAAAAATGTAACCAGCTCACTGCTTAAATCCATTTGACGATGATTGTAGACCACAGGACTGTGAAGCTGATGCATGGATCCACATGGCTGGCGTCCATGGAGTTTAGGAAGGAAGTAAGTTTGTATCCAGCACCAATAATAATATTGGTGCCAGATACAAACTTCCTTGCTTCCTGTCGGCTGTATAATATATAGTCATAGCCGAAAATGTTGGCACCATTGAAATTGTTCCAGAAAATTATGTATTTCCACCATAAAATTACATGTTTTTTATTCACGTTTATTTAATTTGTGTGTATTGGAGCAATTTAAAAAAAAAAAAACTGAGGGAAAAAGGCAAATTGGACATAATTTCATACAAAACCCAAACAGAAGAAAATTGTTGTCACCTTCAACTTAATTTTTGGTATTTAGTTGCTCACCCTTTGGAATTAATAACTGCAATCAGTTGCTTCCTTTAACCATTAAAAAGCCTCTTACACTTCTCAACTGGAATTTTGGACCACTTTTCTTTTGCAAACTGCTCCAGGTCTCTCATATTTGTAGGCGCCTTCTCCCAACAGCAATTTTAAGATCTATCCACAGATGTTCAATGGGATTTAGATCCGGATCCTTTGCTGCCACTTCAGAACTTTTCAGAGCTTTGTTTCCATCCATTTCTAGGGGCTTCTTGAAGTATGTAAACACAAAATTTCCAAAAGGTGCATGGTAACACATAAAGCTGGGTGTGAATCGTCTCCAACACTGCCAGCTACACAAAAGACCGCTCCATAGAAAATATATGAACAGGAAAAACAAGGAGTCAAGGGTCAAGTAAAAGTACAATTTTTATTGCAACAATCATAAAAAGTCCACATTGGATCATAACATTACAAAATCAGGACATTAAAAATATGGTACATAACTATATGGTTGGTACAGGCACCAAGGTAACGAACCAAAAAGAGACACACTCAAATATAGAAAATCGGAATTCCTTATACATAGTGGTACCCTTTCAAAGGAAGTAAATACATGTTCATAGAAGGGAATTCAGAAATACATACCAAAGTGCTAAGTGTTGAGTAGTATGGATAATTAGTCTAAAGGAAGAACCAATGGTGCCCTAAAAAAATCTCCAAATATGGACCTCAGACCTTGACGAAGGTTTCGCATTCAGTCATTTGCTTAATCATGAGGTAGGTGCTCAATGTATCTGCCAGGACCTTTAAATCGTCATAGTTGCGGTCACATGACCGCTGTTTCAGCCAATGATGTCTGTCTAGCGGAGCATGTGCACTAGCACCGTTCATCCAAACAACCCCCCACCAACGTCATAGCCTGCGCATGTGCACAGGGCCATAGCTTTATACATGGAAACTCGTACGCTGCTCAAGTCAAATAGATGCTGCAAGGAGGGCAGGGAGGGTAATGGCACTAGGAGCATGCGCACAACAGCAGCATTGTGTTCAATGCAAAACAGGGTAAATGAGCCTGCAGCACCCATTACATCCTCAATAGCATTATTCACCCTTTGGCATTATACTTTTAGAAGTAGATAAATACATAAATACATTAAACGAATAAGAAAGTCTTTCTCTGATGTCCCATTAAGTCAATCAGATGTGGACATTCTACCAGGGGCCAAAATCCTTTCTTTATTTCTTTGCAAAGGGAAAACGGTAATGCAATAAAGGCTCCAAATAGTTCGTGAAGATAACAACATTTTTCTCATAGTCAGATTCCACGGGTACTCGCAGAAACAAAGAATTTTTTTGATGTAAGAAAATAAACAGTTAAAACATTATCACAATTAAAAAAATATCAAATTGGAGAAAAAATAAATCACCTTTTGAGGGCAGTGCGGTGATGTTTCACAGCTGAGGCTCTCATTTAGGCCGCTGGGACTAAATTTTGACCAAAAGATCTGATGACTGAACTGTTGCCTTAACTTTTGGCTGTTGTTAATAAAAATCCTCATTTTGCATCAATTTGGAGTACCTGGCTTAATTATAATTGTTCTACGGAGTTGAATCCTACCAAAGCACCCATCTTCTAACAGAAATGCCGTGTCCCTTTACATCTCATTAAACTCAGTGAGCTCACTGACCTAAATCTTCTTGCAGAAAACCACATTTTTTTACCAAGAGTTGCAGATTTGGTGCTGAAATTTCTACACTATATTCCTGCACCCAATCTACACTTCATGGCAAAATAACACATGAAAACACCATGCGGTTTTGATGTGACAGTGATGCGACTTTTTGCCAGAGGGTATAGATTTGGTGCAGAAATATAGTGTAAAAATTTCAGCGCCAAATCTGCATCTCTTGGCCAAAAAAACAACACAAAAATGGGTTTGACGCCGTTTCAGTGCAGTTTGCTGCCAGGAGGTGCAATTGTGAAGCTGAAATCTGATGCAAACATTTCAGCACAAATTTACACTTCCTGGCAGCAGAAAACTACACCAAAATGGCATCATTGGGTGTTAAGTTAAGTGTGCCAACAATTTTGTGCTGCCCATTTTTGTGTGAAATGTTGACTAATTTACCTTTTTTTTTTCATTTTTTTTGTGTTGTTCCAATACAAACAAAGGAAATCAATGTGTTTGACAGAATATGCATAATTGCAATAAGTTTATGATACAAATACTTCATTTTCTGTAACAATTTCAAGAGTGCCAACACTTTTGGCCATCACTGTTATATACCTGGCATTTTCTCAATTATTCATAATTCAAACTTTCATCAAAATCATTTCACTTCAGTGTACTTCATCAGTAGCCATAGTAACTATGAAATGAGCAACAGGGTTGAGTGTGCTAAGTGGATAAGAGCAGTCCTTAATTGATGCTTAAGTACAATTACATATATCAATACTGAATGCAAAACCTATTTGTACATATTGTTTCATCAACAAAAATATTTCAGCTTTTATCCAGCAATTATTGCAATGACCTCTGCGTATAAATATATCTGCCGTAGTGCATTATAAAGACAACAATACATAGTATTCATATAAATGAAGTCAGACTAGCAAAGTATCCCTCTTATAGTTTGTACAAAGTCATTAATTATGCATACAGGAGAAAAATTCTACATAACTCAAAAGGATCTGGCAAATACAAATGGATCCCCACAGTTATTCGAATACTAACCATTCCTGTAGAGATGCTTTGTAGTTTTTCAGCTTATTTTTTTCTGTATAAGTTTGAAAACAAGTTTAAACTTTTGCAGTGTTGAAACAGAATGTAAACAATATGTGAGAAATCATCAGGTTGAATAGCTGAGAAGTTATACATAAGCTAGTTATCCCTGCGGTTTAGGTGAAGGATATTCTTTTTTCTCTTAGAAGTATACGATGTTCACATCAAAATATAACAGAAATAAAAATTCAAAGTATATTTGCACTGTTAATGCTAGAGGAGCTGATGGCAATAGTTACTGTATATAGGGTAAGGGAGGAAAACGACACTGCACTAAAGAACATGTAGCATCCAGATCCCTCCCCTGCTATGCCAATTGTTACATCATGTATTTTTTTGTATAAATATACAGTATGTGCTAGGAAAGATAAAGTTCAACAAATTTTCTTTAAGTATGATTTAACTAAAATTTTTATTCCTGAAGATACTTTAGGGAGTTTGACTCTGTTCTGTTTGTGGTAGGCACGAGTGGGGATTTAAATAAAACGTTTAGGTTGCTTTAAGGCATGAAGAAAATTGAGCAATATATGGCCTTTCAGTGCAGGACAAGCAGATAAACATTCCAAACAATGGCACTTCAATGATAGTCCAGTACACAAATTCTAGTATGGAAACTTCACACAGAAGGCCTTTGTATCTTGTAATGCTCATACTGGCGTCCTTGCACTCTGCTGTCCTCACCCCCAGTGTGGACGTTGATTTCCTCACCTGTCCAGGCATCCTGCTGCTGTGGTCCTGTCTCCATCCCATGCTGCAGCCCCACGGAGCATCTGTACTCTTGACCGGGTCCTGGCCTCTGCCCATAGGGCATGCTAATGGCTACACCTCCTTTCTTAAAGGATCAGCATGCTCCTAACCCAGAAGTACTTCCCACGTCTGCTGGGTCATAGGTATTTACGACAACTCTGGCCTTTGAGAAGTTGCCTGGGCAATGAGTTAAACCTAGACTCATTGCTGTAGTCAGGTTCCCTAGCACCTTGCTGCTGCTATTGCTGTTTAGTGGTGCTAGTTCTGTTACTTATATATGTCTGTATTACAAAATGCTACTGCCATTATCTCTACCTGCTGCAGCAAGCCATCACACCGACCGCCTACTACGATACCTGCTACAACGAGGTATCGTCACCAGCTGCTGCCGTCCATCCATCCAATCATCTATCCCAGATTGAGTCTTAACACCAGCTGCTGCTGCAACTTTATACCTGTGACTGTTGCTCCTGTACCCGTGGGGCCAACTGATGCAACACTAGTCTTCCTGAGTGATACCCGGACCCATACCTGCAGCGCAATACCTTCACCATCAGTTGCTCAGGAGAATACCAGGCTCAGGTCCATAGTCGAGCCCCTCTAGGTTTTCTGTGTGTTGTGGCCCAGTGGATTCACTAAAACATCTCCTCTCGCTCGGCAAGCGTAACATCCTCCACACACAGACACCAAACGATACCCCTGGATTTTCTTACCTCCACTATACGAGGCCCTGGGGTGCGGATATGTGAGCAGCCAGTCCTACATATCTTTCTGAGTGCTCGTAAACCCGACCCTTGCCACACTCCATTAAAGGGTGCTTTACACGCTGCAACATCACTAGCCATCTCATTAGCGAGGTAACACGCCAGATAGCATCTGCGATCTGGCGTGTCACATCGCTAACGAGATCGCTAGCGATGTCGCAGCATGTAAAGCACCCTTAACACTCTCAGTACTAAATGTGCTGGAGCCTGCTTCCATGCTTACATCACTGAGGATAACCATGTCTGTGATACATATCTACTATCCATGACATGTCCGGTGGCCATCTTACATACCCCCCCACCCAAAGGGGCTTGGAAAATACTACCATTATACAATAGACCCTTGACAAAACATCAGCATTACCATGTAGTTTGCCAGGACTATTCGCTATGTGAAAGCTAAAATCCTGAAGCGCTAGGAGTCATCTGGTTATACAGGCATTGATCCCCTTCTTTTCACCTCAGCAGGACATGGTCTGACACTAACCTAAATTTCTTGCCTAATAGGTAGTATCTTAAAATTTCCAATGCCCACTGTATGGCCAAGCATTCCTTCTCCATTAGGGAATAATTATTCTGGCAGTGTGGGTGGAAAAGGCAGAAGAGATAGCTAAAACAGTTTTTGCTTTTCTTTCTTTTTTTTTTTTTAAATTTGGGGAGGCCCCAAAACAGGGAATTGCAATAACAATGGCTGGATGAGACTGGTAAAGTTCTCTCGTCAGCTAAAGGTACGGACAAGTCCTGTGAGATCCACTTTTAATACGGTAGGCCAGTACCTCTAAGGCATAAAGGGCAAACTCAGGCCATGTGTCCAGTTTGGAGACCCAAAAGTTAAATGAGGCAGACCCCTCACTGAGTACATGGAAACATGTGGACACATGCTCTTCCATCGTGTTGTTGAAATGCTGCCTCCTGCTAATACGGATCATATAAGATGGTGGTGCTGGATGTTGTGGCATCATGAAGAAGGTTTTCTACATTACCACCATACTAATTCTTTCTTGCAATTTGGTGCTGGTACCCCAGCTGTGTTGGTGACTTCCTCCTCCTCCTCTGCTACTGTTTGGTGGGATTGCCATCAGTAGTGCATCTCCCATTTGTGCTTGCATTCCTACGTTTTCCAATCATGCTCCAGTGACAGAAATAAGGATGGGACATTGTCCTTGTGGCAGGGATCCAGCATGGTAGCCACCCATTAATCGGCACTGATAACAATCTGAGCAACTTAGCGGTCGTTGCACAGGAACTGTAGTGTGTATTGGTTCATGTGTCCCAGGCTTCTCAGAGGCAATGACAAGCTGTCCTCAGTGGGAGGTGCATAGTCTGTTGGTTGTCATGCCTTAGATTTGATCCTGCTGCCTCCTTTGCTGTGGTCCTTTTCCCTCTCCATTGGACCACAGTCATGTTTGGACGCTGTCCGGGTTCTGAACAATTGTCTTTGTGTTTACACATGTTGTTTGCATTGCCTTTCTGTTAACAGGTGCCATCTGTTATATATTTTGGTCTGTCCTATCAACTGATGGGTGTAACTATTTAAACCCTTCCCAGGCTTCCATTCCCTGCTGGTGATATCTTTAAAGTGGACCTACCCTGCATGGAACGCCAGACTGTTGGATTTGTGTTTCTCCTTGTTTATTATTACTCTTGGTTTACCTTGCTTTACTCTGCACCTTTCACCGGTTTCTTAAGGTGTTACATGGAACCCTGGATGGCCACTTAGGGAGCAATTGAACATCTGAGTTATCATCTCAGTTATCCAGATAGGGTGGTTTCAGTCTGCACAGGCGCAATTAGGGACTGTGCAGCTCGGACCCCTAGTCTATGATAGAAAAGGGCATACTTCCTCTTTCCCTGAGTTGTTGGGGCAGTGTGACCCATCCTCTTCCTCCTAACTTTGAACATCATTGCATGGCCTTCACTCTATGACGGGTCTAGAACCTCATCCTCCCCCTCGTCATCTTCCACTCACACCTTACCCCTTCCCTCCTTGCCAGTCTGCACACTGCAGAAAGAAAGAAGAAAGAAAAAGTTGGCACCTGTGTTTTTGTCCCTATACCTCCCCTATACACAGTATGATGTTCCCATAGCTCCTCCTATACACAGTATGATACCTCTATACCTCCCCTATACACAGTATGATGGGCCTACAGCTCACCCAAAACAATGGTCCACACACTGTATAATGACCACCACAGTAGACGACACACTGATTAATTCTAGCTCCTACACTGCATAAATTCTCCTCACACTGTATAAGTGCCCCCACACCAGTGGCATAACTAGAGTCCGATGGACCCCGATGCAACATTGACATGTTTATGTCACATGTATGGGCCCTTGCCGCTTTCTAAATCCTATAAAGACATGTCTTGCATCCCCTTCATTATGTAGTAATGTCCCCCATCCTGGTGTATATGGGCGCCAAGCCTGATGTATATGGACACCCAGCCTGGTGTATATGGGCCTCCAAAATGGGCCTTATTCTGCTGTATATGGAACCACAGCCTGGGACCCATGCTAGTATATATGGGCCCCCATGCTAGGTCCCATGCTGGTATATATGGGCCCTCATGCTGGTATATATGAACCTCCAACCTGGGCCCTATGCTGGCATATATGGACCTCCAGCTGGTATATATGGGCTCCTAGCCTGGACCCCATGCTGGTATATATGGGCCCCCAGCCTTGGTACATATGTCTCCTATTCTGCATTTAAAAACAAACAAAAAAATCATATACTCACCTGCTCCAGCAAGTTTTGAGAGGTGCAGCACGGGCCACAAGACATCAGAGTCCCAGTGCTTTACGATGACATCACCATGCTGAGATTCTGATGTCCTGCGTCTGCGCTGTCATCAGCAGCAGTGCAGGGAGATTGTGTCTCTTCAGCACTGCTGCAGTGGTTAACTATGTCGGCGCACTGTGCATGCCAATATAGCTAATGATAGTGCTGCTCTGGGGGGATCCAGTGGGCCCACCCCTGAGCAAGGGGCCAGGGGCGTCTGCACCCTCTACCCCTCGGTAGCTACGCTACTGGGTAAGATGGAATACAGATGCCAATAGCCCACAGGGGCAAACTCTATGCTGTCAGCAGGGGATTGAGTGGAAGACACTGAGAAGGAACTGGAGCCACTCTCAGCCATGAAATCTAAAACTGCTTCAACATGTTCTGGCCTCATCATTCATCCAATGGTAGTCAGGTCAGCAAAATTGTGCAAATTGTGCTGTCACATATGTTCACCAGAGAAAGGTGTTTCAGTTCTGAATGTAGCAGGCAGAGATCAACCACATTCTTTCCTTTGCAGCAGCTTCACCACGACCACCAGCATCACCATGGTTATGTCCATGTTTCCTATTTGATGGTCTCCTAATTAGAGAAGAGGCTGTGGTTAGGGCAGTATGCACTAGGCTGTTAGGGCAGTCTTCATCAGCCTGTTATGTCACTCTTCATAAGGCTGTTAGGGCATTGTGTGTGCACAAGGCTGTTAACCCCTTCATGATCAAGGACATAGCAGTATGTCCTAAATCATAAAAGGGTTATCACTGCTGGCTGCGGCGGTAAACCAGCGGCGACCCCCACACATGTCTGCTGATTTTTACAGCAGACATGTGTGCCTCGCAGGCGCAGGTTGATCTGCGATCCACCCGCGCCTGTTATCCCCTTAAATTGTGCTGTTAAAATGTGACAGCACAATTTGAATGCCCGTAGCAGGTAATGCACACTTACTCGTCACCATCGGAAGCCAGGTGTCGTGATCACGTGGAGCTGATGGTTGTCATGGTAGCACAGGGTCATGTGATGGTTGTAACAGAAGACGAGCATTTCTGCAGATCTGAGCTGTGCAGCTCTGATCTACAGAAGTGAATGAGCAATCAGACTGCTGATCTTTATAATCCCCTAGTGGGACTAGTACATTTTTTTTAAAAAAGTTTTAAAAGAAGTTTTAAAAAATGTAAAAAAAACCCCTAAGCGTTCAAATCACCCCCCTTTCACCCTATTGAAAATTAAAGAATAAAATAAAAAATATACACATATTTGATGTCGACACATTGAGAAATACCTGATCTATTAAAATATAAAATCAATTAATCTGATAGGTAAACAGCGTAGCGTAAAAAAATTCCAAACGCCAAAATTATGTTTTGGTTGCTGCAAATTTTGCACAAAATGCAATAATAGGCAATCAAAAAGTAGCATCTAAACAAAAATGGTACCATTAAAAAAGTCAGCTCAGGACACAAAAAATAAGCTATCGCATAGCCACAGATCCCAAAAAATGAGAACGCAATATGTCGCAAAATATGGTGCAAAAAGTGCACCACTTTTTTTGGACAAACTTTTGAATTTTTTTAACCCCTTTGATAAAAGTAAACCTATACATGTCCACAAACACAAACTGACCTGAGGCATCACACTGACACATCAGTTTTACCATATAGTGAACACGGTGAATAAAATATCCCAAAAACTATCATGCAGTCGCACTTTTTTTCCAATTTTTCCATGCTTGGAGTTTTTTTTTCCGTTTTCCAGTACACAATATGGTAAAATTATAGTATCACTTAACAGTACAACTTGTCCTGCAAAAAACAAGCCCTCATATGGCAAAATTTACAGAAAAATAAAAAGGTTGCCACTTTGGGAAGAAGGGGAGCAAAAAAAAAAAAAAATGAAAAATGGAAATTCGCCCAGGGGTGGGGGGGTTAAGGCACTGTACACCAGGCTGTTATGGTAAAGCAATATAAATAATGCTGCTAGAATACCATATTAAAAAATGGTAAAAAACAACCCTGATACACTAGTGTAACACTTTATACATTTAATGTCTCCTCAAGTACAAAAATTATACTATATTTATTCAGTGTAATATTACTAGTAGAGATGAGCGAACTGGCCGTGGTTCGGCTCGAGCTCGAAGATCACGTCGTTTTTTTTTTAATTATTTCATGAAATAAGTGAAATAATTAAAAAAAACGGGCTTCCCTATATTTTTGGTTCCCAGCCGGGTACAAATAGGCAACTGGGGGTTGGAGGCATCCCGTGGCTGCCTGCTGTACCTGGCTAGCATACAAAAATATGGCGAAGCCCACGTCATTTTTTTGGTGGGCAAAAAACTTCTGCATACAGTCCTGGATGGAGTATGCTGAGCCTTGTAGTTCTGCAGCTGCTGCCTGCTCTTCTCCATACAGACAGACAGCAGCTGCAGAACTACAAGGCTCAGCATACTCCATCCAGGACTGTATGCAGAAGTTTTTTGCCCCCTGAAAAAATTATGTGGGCTTCGCCATATTTTTGTATGCTAGCCAGGTACAGCAGGCAGGTACAGCTGCCCCCAACCCCAGTTGCCTATTTGTACCCGGCTGGGAACCAAAAATAAAGGGAAGCCCTTTTTTTATTATTTCATGAATTTTATGAAATAATTAGAAAACAAATGACGTAGGCTTCGCCCCATTTTTGTGTCCAGCCAGGTGCAACTAGGCAGCTGGGGATTGGAATCTGCAGCACAGGTTGGCCTGAGCTTTCTGGGCCCCACTGCTGCGAATTGCAGTCTGCAGCCGCCTCAGAAAATGGCACTTTCATAGAAGCGCCATCTTCTGGCACTGTATCCAACTCGTCCAGCACCTGCCTGCTATACCTGGCTAGCATACAAAAATATGGCAAAGCTCACGTCCTTTTTTTGTAGTTTTTTGGCAAAAAAAATAAAAAATGCTTCCCTGGATTTTCCATTGCCAGTGAAGTTAACCCCAAGCAGTGGGGGTTAGCAGCCAGTAGCTGCTTGGATTACCCTTAGCTAGCAATACAAAAAATGCAGCGGGAGCCCATATATATTTTTTTTAATTATTTATTTAACTAACTAAAAACAAAATGGGCTTCCCTGTATTTTGATTGCTGGACATCACAGTGCTGTAAAAATAGATCTTTAAAAAAAATGACGTAGTGCTCCGCGGTATTTTTGATTCTCAGCGCAGATAAAGCAGACAGCTATGGGTTGCCACCCCCATCTGCCTGCCGTTACCTTGGTTGGCAATCAAAATACAGGGAAGCCCATTAATTTTTTCTATTTAAAAAATAGTTAAAAAAAAATGACGTTGGGTCCCCCCATTTTTGATAGCCAGCTAGGGTAAAGCAGACGGCTGTAGCCTGAAAACCACAGCTGGCAGCTTTACCGTGGTGGGGGATCCAATGTGGAGGTCCCCCCAGGCTTTTTTTTTATAATTATTTTATAAATATTAATAATTACACAAAAAAAGTAGGGTCCCCCCCAAATTGGATCACCAGCCAAGGTAAAGCAGACAGCTGTGGTCTGGTATTCTCAGGGTGGGAACGTCCATAGTTATTGGGCCTTCACAGCCTAAAAATAGCAGGCCGCAGGCACCCCAGACGTGGCGCATCCACTAGATGCGCCAATCCTGGCGCTTCACCCAGCTCATCCCGTGCCCTGGTGCAGTGGCAAACGGGGTAATAAATCGGGTTGATACTAGCTGTAAGGTCACCTGACATCAAGCCCAGCAGTTTGTGATGTCATGGCGTTTATTAGATACCCAACATCATAAACTGTCAGTACTAACAAAAAAAAAATCAACAAAAGAAATTTATTTGAAAAAACAGTCCCCAAAACATTCCCTCTTTCACCAATTTATTGTAAGAAAAAAAATAAAGGGGTCCCACGACGACTCTGGACCGTCTAGAATATGGGGGGGAAACACTCAGGGAACGTATCCCCCATTTTCTAGGAGTGCAGACCCTTCATGTGAGGAGTGTGGGTGCAATGAATCTGCACTCACTCTCCCCGGGTCCACAGCAGCAGAGTCCATGTCGTAATGGTTGCTACCAAAGCTGCAATGCCCTGCTCATGACGTAAGGGCATGCCTAATCAGGAGAACTATTCTACTTTTCCAAATATTGGTATTTGCTGATATTATTGCTATTCCACCTACTATATATTGGGGATAGGATCTTGGAGATGGAATACCCCTTTAAGTCCAGTTATCCAGCTGAATGAATACTTAACAACAGAGCTCGCTATTTAGATGTATTTTATTGTGGCGTATAACGGACTCTCATGTTTGGTAGTCATTCAGCAGGGCAACTATAAAAGCAAATCCCTCCATTTGGAAATGTAGTATAGCTCTCCTGATCAATTATGTTCCTTACCTCATGAGCAGGGCATTGCAGTAATAATAATAATTTATTCATTTATATAGTGCTATTAATTCCATAGCGCTGTATTTCTTTGGAGTGTGGGAGGAAACCGGAGTACCCGGAGAAAACCCACGCAAACACGGGGAGAACATACAAACTCCTTGGAGATGATGTCCTTGATGAGAATTGAACCCAGGACCTCAGTGCTGCAAGACTGTAGTGCTAACCACTGAGCCACCGTGCCGCCCATTTAGCTGACAGATGCATAACCACCACTCACTATGTCTGAACACAGGAAGCTGAGCTGACAGCCGCTCTGTGCATGCGGCAGCGTCTATTGTGAAGGAGAAGGCCGCGGGGGATCAACGCTGCACAGGTACCGTGGGACACCGGGGAACACCGGTGGGGTTATAGGGGGTGACCTGGCAGGGCCTGGGGAGCAGTTTTCTGTCGCATGTGTCATGGCACATGCGACAGAAATCAGAGGAGTAGGGTGAATGCGGACGGCGCGCTGCTGTGCGCCCGGCCATCTTGGATTTCTGGGAGGGCATCATGGGGGGCACTTTGGCGACACCGGGGGACCGGAGGGGACCAGGGAAGAGATTTATCATGTTTGTTCATGCCAGATGGGAGATAAATAATTTTTTACCGGCGCTGTCATTTACTGTAACGTGATCATCGGTGTACGGTGTATACTTGTGATCACGTGAGCGGGGACCGGAAAAAACGTCCTGAATCATGATCTCCAGGGTCTCAGCTAGCCCTGAAACCCCGGAGATTTTCTAATGCTGGGGGGCATTATTCACTTATTTCTGCCTGCTGTTTATAAACGGCAGATCAGAATAAGGCTACATTAACACGACCGATCCATTTTTGCGGTCTGCAAAAAACAGTCCGTTTTTTTTCACGGGTGCATCCGTGTGGCATCCGTTTCCGTTCCGTAGACGGTCCATATGTCATCTGTCATCCGTGTGCCTTCCGTTTTTTTTGTGTACTGCAAAAAAACTGAAGAAGGGTAAATGCATAAATTTACCCAGGATCCATAGTTTCATCCTACATGAGGCGGTCACATGTTCACTCCAGTGCCATTTTCTACTGCTTTTCACAGCGTAGAGCGCTCTGGTGATTTTCTTGTGCTTGTGCACTTCATATTAGTCTTTTCTGTCATTATAATGGCAGAAAGACACATAATGTCCCACTCTCCTGCATTTTGTAATTTTGCACCCTTTGGTGCCTTTCATGTGGCACTAAGGGGTGCTTAGCTTTGTATTTAGCCAAAAAAATGACGTAGGGTTCCCCCTAGTTTTGTAGCTAGCTAGGGTAAAGCAGACAGCTGCAGCCTGCAGACCACAGCTGGCAACCTCACCTTGGCTGGTAATCCAAAACTGAGGGCACCCCACGCTGTTATTTTAAATTAAATAAATAATTAAAAAAAAACCACGTAGGGGTCCCCCCAAAATTGGATCACCAGCCAAGCAGACAGCTGGGGTCTGATATTCTCAGACTAGGGAGGTCCATGGTTATTGGACTCTCCCCAGCCTAAAAATAGCAGGCCGCAACCACCCCAGAAGTGGCGCATCCATTAGATGTGCCAATCCTGGTGCTTCGCCCCAGCTCATCCCGCGCCCTGGTGCGGTGGCAAACGGGGTAATATATGGGGTTAATACCAGATGTGTAATGTCACCTGGCATCAAGCCCTAGGGTTGGTGAGGTCAGGCGTTTATCAGATACCCGACATCACCAACCCAGTCACTAATAAAAAAAAAATAGACGACAAACACATTTTTATTTGAAAAAACACTCCCCAATACATTCCTTCTTTAATCAATTTATTAGAAAGAAAAACAAATCCAGGTCTGGTGTAATCCAAGGGGTTACCATGACGATCCACACTGTCCCAGTCAATGAAGAGCAGGATGTTCCCAATTGGCTGGGAGAGCAATGCAGTGACCTGAGCTAACATCAATGGGTCAGCCCAGGTCACTGCAGGGCATGACAAGTGTGCTGTCAGCGAGGTACATTACCTGCGCTGATCTCCTGCACACTGACAGCACCTGTCACTGAGTTCAATGACCGCCGCCTTCACAGCCAAGTATCGCGAGAGGCCCGTGATGTCACCGCTAGTCAGTCTCGGGTCGGAAGCGAGAGAAGGTGATGTGACAAGCGGCGTCCATGGAGGACAGTGACAGCGCTAAGGTCGGGATGGCGGGACTTCATCACCGCAGGTAAGCCGAGCGGGACCTTGTGTGCAGAGTGCAGTGTGCAGAGTGTGTGTGTGTGTGTGTGTACACGTACATGCCGCGTGCAGGAGGGGGCGGAGTGAGCTGAGCGGGGAAGTGTGGGCTTCCTGCACGTAACTAGGATAAATATCGGGTTACTATAACCAAAGCGCTTTGGTTGGACACCCGATGTTTATCTTGGTTACCAGCTTCTGGCAGGCTGCCAGCGATGGCTCCTGCACACTGTAGCTGTAAAAAGCCCTGCTTTTTGCTGCTAGAACCGTTCTTGAACGTATCTAGAACTATCGAACTTTAGCAAAAAGCTCGAGTTCTAGTTCGATCTAGAACAGCCCCCAAAATCACTCGAACCGCGAACTGGAGAACCGCGAACCGCGCTCAACTCTAATTACTAGGGAAGGAAAAGAAAGTTCTTCTAATTAGCACATAACTGCTGATTGTAGAGGTGTTACCTGACACATTAGCTCTTAAAGCTGACCTAAAACATTTTGTATTTTTATAGTTAGAAATATGCAGTGATTAGATGGAAATATACTGTACATTACAGACTCCATGTATAATACTTATTGTTTAATTGTTTTTAACTACATGATGTTATCTAGATGCTGAATGAGAAGGAATGTCAATAATGATATTTACGTAAGTTGTAATATTTTTGTATATCATCATTAGTAGGCATTGTTTAATACTGAAATGTAAATCAACATGGCAAGTTTATACTTGTTCCTGTTTAATTTCTCTGCCTTTTAGGCCTGGCTTCAAACGCAGTGTATTTGGCAAGGTTTGATTAACTGGCATTCCATATAAGACAAACTATTTTGTAACAATGTTTACTTAAGTGATTACTGTAATGGCAATACAATTATATTTTTAGTGCTAGTACTAAATTAAAAAGGCTGGCGTTTTCTAAGGGGATAAAAGAATTAATAGAAAATATATAACCCTTTTCCTCATAAATATAAAGTTTTAATGGTATTAATTTGTGATGGGCGTTTACTAAAATATTTGGGTTCGGATTATTAATCCTGAATATTTTGTACTATTCATGTATTCGTCATGCATAACCTAATGCAAGTCAATGGGAAACTTGAAACATTTTGCAGCGGACCATCCCAGGATGCCTAGCAAGGCTGTAAAAATGCTGAAAAGGATGGAAAAGTGCTGAAATTAAATGGAAACAGCATGGGGAAGATGCCTGCATGTACATCTGAAATAGAGGTCACTTCTGGGAATAATGTTGTCAGAGTACTTTGATGTGCGCTCCTCTGCCTATTTGTGTTAGCCAGTTGTCATGGTGTTACTTCGGGATAGCCAGGGACAGAGGGTTCTTATGCTGTCTTTTATACTAGGGGACCCTAGGCAATGAGTCACCTCTGGATTACTCCTAATTGTGGAGATGCTGGAATCCCGTTTCCTTTTTATATTCCAGAGAAATGCTACTCTAACACTCAACTCCCCCAGGGTGGGGCAGGAGTATGGTAAACAGAGAAGAAGAGACAAGGGAAAACCAAAACTCTGTCACCTGCAAACACAAAGGACTAGACAAAGAGAGACTCAGGAGAACAACAAGAGTAGGAGGACAGCATCAAAAAGGCAACAAGAGTTAACTCATTAACCACACACAGAAGCAGGTAACACACCAGATAGTCTGTATCACCACACCTCCCCAGACCAACTAAGATAAGCTATAGATTGGCAAGGGTAGAAGGATCCAGCCAGCATATACAGGAGGGGAGAAGTGATTGGCTCCCACACAGCAGGTGATCAAAGTAGCCTAACAAGCAAACTAACACAGATTAACTCCTGCTAGCCTGCCTTAGCAGGTTGAGGTCCAAGTTTGCCTGTACAGATCACTGACACCAGGGGAGTTATCAGGCAGTGTGTCAAAATCTGTAGTCTGAACAGAAGTTTGTGAAAATCTCCATGTGACACCAGTGCAGGTAAAGTAGACAGCTGTGGGCTGCAGCCCCCAGTAGTGTGCTTTATCTTGGTTGGTTATCCAAAATAGAAGCTCTCTCGCAACAGTTTTATTTTAAATGATTTTAATAATAAAAAAAATAACGTGGGCTCCTGTCCATTTTGATAACCAGCGCAGATGAAGCAGACAGCTTAGAACTGGTATACTCAGGCTGTGAAAGTCCATGTTTATTCGGCCCTTCCCAGCCTAAAAATAGCAGTCCACAGCCACCCCACATTAGGCACATTCATTAGATACCCAGCTCATACTGGTTGCTCTGTTGTTGTGGCAATCGGGGTAAAATATGGGGTTGATGTCAGCTGTGATTTTTCAAAAATCATAGCTGCCATCAACCCCTGGGTTGGTAATGGAGAGGTGTCTATGAGACAACCTTGTAAGTGAAAAGAAAAAAAAAACACAAACACTCAAAAATTCATTATTTTAAATAATAAAGCAGGTTTAACTGTGTTCACTGAGGGCAGCGGGGGTACCTCCAAGTGTGAACTCCAGTGAGCTGACTGCTGTATTGCGGGACTGCTGTGCCACTGTGTCCCGCAATCCAGCAGTTCAGCAATCCGGCATCAGATTCACCAATGGTCACACTTGGTACCATGGGAAACCAGCTGTGAACTCCGGTGACCTGACTGACATGACCTCTGACCTCAGTGCTAGTGCTCAGTCCTAGGAGCTGTACTTATTGGTCGCGTTTTCAATCACTGTAACATAGACATCTCTCCATTACCACCCCAGGGCTTGATGGTAGCTGTGATATTTGAGAAAACACAGCTGACATCATCCCCATATATTACCCTGATTGCTACCACGCTAGAGCAATCAGGATGAGCCAGGTAAAGTGCCCCAATTGGGGCATCTAATGGATGCGCCAATTGTGGGGTGGCTGCAGGCTTCTATTTTTAGATTAGGGAGGGCCCAATAACCATGGACCTTCTCAGCCTAAGAATACCCTTCGTTAGCTGTCTGATTTGTGTGCACTGGTTATCAAAAATGGGCAAGTACCTGCGTCGCTTTTTTAAATTATTTCTTTAAATAATTTAAAAAATAACATCTTGGGGGAGCTTCTATTTTTGATAATTAGCCATGGTGAAGCCCACAGCTGTCTACTTTATCTGTGCTGTTTATCACAACTAGCCACAGAACCACACATAATTTTTTGTTTCAACTGCGCCTGTTAATAGCAAAATTGTCTATGGCTAGAGATGAGCGATGTTCGAGTGATTTTGGGGGTGCTCGAGATCGAACTCGAACTTGAGCTTTTTGCTAAAAGCTGAACAGTTTGAGTTACGTTCGATCACCATAAACATGGCTTTTCACAGTAAGGCTATGTGCACATGTTGCTATCTGCATGTGTCCTGCGTCCCCAGCACAATCCCTCTCCCTTTCTACTCACCGATCACGGGCGTCTCACTCCACGGCTGTCACAAATCTGCGGCATCTTTTCCTCTTTAGAAAATGGCTGCCGTTTCATTAATCAGTTAGTTATTCTGTGCTTTCCCCGCCCATTGGCGCTTATGATTGGTTGCCGTCAGACACGTCCCCAAGCTGAGTGACAGCTGTCTCACTGCAACCAATCACAGCCACCGGTGGGCGGGTCTATATCGTGCATTAAAATAAATAAATACATAAATAAAAAAAAAATGCGGTCCCCCCATATTTGATACCAGCCAGGATAAACCACACGGCTGGATGCTGGTATTGTCAGGATGGAGAGCGCCACGGTATGGGGAGCCCTCCAGCCTAACAATATTATCCAGCAGCCGCCCAGAATTGCCGCATCCATTAGGTGCGACAGTCCTGGGGGACTCTACCCAGCTCATCCTGAATTGACCTGGTGCGGTGGCAATTGGGGTAAAAATGAGTTTAATCATGGCAGGCGTCTCCCCGAGATACCTTTCATGATTAAACTGAAAGTGAAAGTAAAGAAACACGCACACCGAAAAATCCTTTATTTGGAATAAAAGACAAAAAAACAACCCTGGTTCACCCCTTTATTAATCCCAAAAATACCCCTCCAGGTCCGAAGTAATCCACACGACACTGTTAGCTCTGCTCCCTCAAGATGTAGTGGCACTGAAGTGACTCACGCAGTTAGCAGGGACTTCAGTTAGCACAGCAGGCTTCAAGATTACAAAATCTGCCGATCTATATAGTAAGAGGCACTAGATAGTGGATAAAGTGCCCGCCTAAGAAGCATAATGTTGGGAGTTCTAGTCCTGGTAAAGAATTTAATTTTTTTTTTTTTAATTTTTTTATTTATAATTTTAAATTATAATTATTATCTATTTATAAAGTGAAAGTAAATAAACACACCGCGAAAAATCCTTTATTTGGAATAAAAGACAAAAAAACATAGTTTCACCATTTTATTAAAATCCTCCAATACCCCTCCAGGTCCGACGTAATCCACACCACACTGTCATCTCTGCTACAGAACACAAGTGCTCTGCATGAGCTTCACGTAGCAATGAAATGAATCACGTGGTCAGCTGAAACTTCAGCAATCCAGAGTTCAAGATTAGCAAATCTGCCTATAATTCACATTAGAGGCAATAGCTGAGTGGAGAGAGTGCTCACCTAGGGAGCATAAGGTTGCGAGTTCTAGACCCGGTAATAAATATACTGTATTTTTCGCTTTATAAGACGCACTGTATTATAAGATGCACCCCAAATTTAGACATAAAAAAGGTAAAAAAAAAGAAAAATGGGGTCCATCTTATACTCCGGTGTTCTCTTACCGGAGGGGGGCAGCAGTGGTGGTGAAGCGGGGTCACAGGAGGCACAGGTTGTGCTGGCAGGCGCGGCGGGTCAGTGTCAGCGGGGTCTGTGGTTGCAGGTGCCGTGGGGTCCGTGGTGGCAGCGGCGGGTGAGCCGTGCAGCAGGCCGGTGTAGTGAGTGTCCATGGTCCCGGTTCAGTGATGGGGGCGGCGACTGCTCAGTGGTGGAGCAGACGGATGCGGTGTTTTCCCAGTGTGTCCGCGGTCCCGTTCAAGTAATGGCGCCCGGAGCGACGCATGCACAGATGGAGCTCTCATCCAAGGGCTCCATCTGCGCATGCGCTAACTCCCAGAGCAGCGCGTGTGCAGATGTAGCTCTCATCCAAGAGCACCACCGGCACCATCTTTTGAAAGTGGGACCGCGGACACCTGGTAACTTGCTGCACAGCCGCCCGCCCCGCACGCACAGAGTGGCAGCTAGCAGGCTGCCTGCCCACCCTGCGTGCAAGCCGCTGGGTACCTGTGCTTGCATGCAGTGGCAGCCGGGTACCCGTGGCTGTGTGCGGGCGGCAGCCGGCTGCCGACCCCACACAGCACCCAGCTGCCGCCCGCACACAGCCATGGGTACCCGGCTGCCACTGCACGCAAGCACAGGTACCCGGCTGCCGACCCCACACAGCACCCGGCTGCCGCCCGCACACAGCCACGGGTACCCGGCCGCCCGATCGCCTAAGACAGGACCCCCCCCAGGTACCGCTTTATAAGACGTACCCCCCTTTTCCTCCCAAATTTTTGGGAGGAAAAGTGCGTCTTATAAAGCGAAAAATACGGTAGTTTAATTATGCTAGGGGAGGAGCGGGATATCATCTGTGAGCGCTTTCTTTCTCTTCTCTCTTTCTCTCTCTCCTTTCTCTCTCTCTTTTCTTTCTCTCTCTCTCTCCATTCTCTCTCTCCTATCTCTCTCTCCTTTCTTTCTCTCCTTTCTCTCTCTCCTTTCTTTCTCTCCTTTCTCTCCTTTCTTTCTGTTCTTTCTCTTCTTTCTCTTCTTTCTCCTCTTTCTCTTCTCTCTCTTCTTTCTCTCTTTCTCGCTCTCTCTTCTTTCTCTCTCTCCTTTCTCGCTCTCCTTTCTTTCTCTCTCTCCTTTCTCTCTACTTTCTCTCTCTCCTTTCTTTCTCTCTCTCTCTTTCTCTCTTTCTCCCTCTCCTATCTCTCTCTCCTTTCTTTCTCTCCTTTCTCTCTCTCCTTTCTTTCTCTCCTTTCTCTCTCTCTTTCTCTCTCTCCTTTCTCTCTCTCCTTTCTCTCTCTTCTTTCTCCTCTTTCGCTCTCTCTTCTTTCTCTCTCTCTTCTTTTTCTCTTTCTCTTTCTCTCTTTCTCTCTCTCTCTTCTTTTTCTCTCTCTCTCTCTTTCTCAGACTTGGTGATGATCAGCTGAAGCGGTCACCTGACGGAATCAGCTGACACTATAAGTCGAGCGGTGAGGCCGGCTTTTTACCGTCCGGACGGCTAAACTATCAGCTGATGCTGTCGAACAGGAGTCTGCACTTAAGTGTGTAGTTTGTTTTGTTTTTATTGCACTTATGTATCAGCTGATTGTATAAAAGCTGTTTATACAATCAGCTGCTGTGTCATGTGATTCAGGCCCTTGAACCTGACACATGATCTGATCGCTTTGCCTTCCAGCAAACCGATCAGATGATATTGGATCCGGATTGGACGGCGCGGGACCCTTGACCCAGGATTACTGCGGAGGGGGGTTCTTTATTTCAATAAAGATGGAGTCACTAATTGTGTTGTGTTTTATTTATAATAAAAATATTTTTCTGTGTGTTGTGGTTCTTTTTATGGGTACTAGAAATTCATGGTGGCCATGTCTAATATTAGCGTGCCACCATGAATTTCGGGCTTAAGGCATTTTGATAATATACAGCTATCCCTAACCCCATTATTACCCAGCAAGCCACCGTCACCAGGGCTGTTGAAGAGTTGGATCCAGCGCCAGATGATGGCGCTTCTATGAAAGCGCCATTTTCTGGGGCGGCTGCAGGCTGCAAATTGCAGCAGTGGGGCCCAGAAAGCTCAGGCCAACCTGTACTGTGGATTCCAATCCCTAGCTGCCTAGTTGTACCTGGCTGGACACAAAAATATGGAGAAGTCCACGTCATTTATTTTTTAATTATTTCATGAAATTCATGAAATAATAAAAAAGGGCTTCCCTATATTTTTTGTTCCCAGCCGGGTACAAATAGGCAGCTGGGGGTTGGGGGCAGTTCGTAGGTGCCTGCTGTACCTGGCTAGCATACAAAAATATGGAAAAGCCCACGTCATTTGTTTTTGAATTATTTCATGAAATTCATGAAATAATAAAAAAGGGCTTCCCTATATTTTTGTTTCCAGCTGGGTACAAATAGGCAGCTGGGGGTTGGGGGCAGCCTGCAGGTGCCTGCTGTACCTGGCTAGCATACAAAAATATGGCGAAGCTCAAATAATTTTTTTGGGGGCAAAAACTCCTGCATACAGTCCTGGATGGAGTATGCTGAGCCTTGTAGTTCTAGAGCTGCTGTCTGTCTGTATGGAGGAGAGCAGACAGAAGCTGCAGAACGGCAAGGCTCAGCATGCTCCATTCACTAGTGTATGCAGGAGAGCAGACAGCAGCTGCAGAACTACAAGACTCAGCATACTCCATCCAGGACTGTATGCAGGAGTTTTTTGCCCACCAAAAAAATGACGTGGGCTTCGCTATGTATCTGTATGCTAGCCAGGTACAGCAGGCAGGTATGGCTGCCCCCAACCCCCAGCTGCCTATTTGTACCCGGCTGGGAACTAAAATATAGGGAAGCCTGTTTTTATTTAATTACCGGTATTTCACTTATTTCATGAAATAATTAAAATACAAATGACGTGGGCTTCGCCATATTTTTGTGTCCAGCCAAGTACAACTAGGCAGCTGGGGATTGGAATCCGCAGCACAGCTTAACCCGAGATTTCTGGGCACCTCTGCTGAGAATTGCAATGCGTAGCTGCCCCAGAAAATGGCACCTTCATAGAAGCGCCATCATCTGGCGCTGTATCCAACTCTTCCAACAGCCCTGGTGACGGTGGGTTGCTGGGTAATAATGGGTTAATACTGGCTTTGTTTTACTAGCTAGTATTAAGCCAGAGATTCTTAATGTCAGGCAAGTTTGACCCGGCCATTAAGAATCTCCAATAAAGGGTTAAATAAAGACACCACACAGAGAAAAAATACTTTAATAAAAATAAATACACAGACACACTTAGAGACTCCATGTTTATTACTCCCTCTTATCCCTCCAAGATCCAGCTCTTCTGTCTTATTTCTCCTTCAACACATGCAGCTCTGCATGGGGGAAGACGCTGTTCCCCTTGCAGTGTTTTTACTCCGTGAGTGAGAAGGAGCTGCTGCCTGTAAGCGGTGACGTCACCACTGACAGGCGCGTTGCTATAGCAACGGTGATCTCCGTTATTGACCGGCTGTGGCAGCCGGTTTATAATGGAACGGGGAAGCAGACTGGGAACCTGACCGTGTGCCAGAGCATGTCGCCGATACACGGGGATGCACAAACGATCACCACGTACTGGAGAGATGCACTGACAGGTCCTACATGATGCGTCATAGTCATGTGACCAGTCTGTAGCCAATGAGATAACAGACACGTGTCTGGTCACATGGCTATTTTGACATCACGGAAGGTCCTGTCAGTGCTGGTTACCGGGAG
Organism: Anomaloglossus baeobatrachus; assembly: GCF_048569485.1. Lineage (NCBI taxonomy): Eukaryota > Metazoa > Chordata > Amphibia > Anura > Aromobatidae > Anomaloglossus > Anomaloglossus baeobatrachus. Next base: position 158,846,642 of record NC_134358.1, on the reverse strand, counting down.
GACGCAGCGATCATCGGAAGGAATAGCGACATGAGACAGAGTGCAGGATGCGTCGCAGGGACCTGTGAGTGTTAAGGCAATTTTTAATAACTGTATATGTACATTTATAATGTGTTTTTATGTGTTTGTGATTGCCTCCCATTGTTTTCAATGGGGTTCGAGAGGTTCGTCGAACGGCTCGTCGAACGGGGCACCATCTCTATCTATGGCATTAGGCTGCATAGGTGAAAACTGATGCAAAGACAAAATACAAGGCATTTAATGGGTAGGGAGCGTTTTATTGCTCATGTGCATGGAGATAAAAGGTAATAATGAAAAGTATCATAAAAGTACAATTACTAGAGATTAATGAATAAATTGAGTGGAATTTCATTATACCCAAAGTTTACAAAGAAACCTTTTTGTAATTTTTGTAATTCGCTTTCATGCAAAATCAGCAAAACAAAAGCTGCTGGACACCATTATTCTAAACCATAAGGCTATGTGCGCACTTTGCGTTGAGTTACTTGCAGTTCTAAACGCATCCTCTGGCAGAAATTGTCTTTGTCAAATTTGGTTTTAACCACGTTCCGTGTGGTTTTACGTGTGTGTGTCTGCTACCATAGGGTAGCATTGCTGTACGTGTCTCTGTGCCGCCGGTACGTGTAAAAAATGACAAGCACGTGCCGGCGGCACGGATGTGTGTCGCAGGCCTAAGAGGTCATCAAAATGACTAAAAAAAATCCTTATACAAACCTTTCTGGCCCCTCAAGTTTTCCCCATTACCTATCCATTCCCCATTGCATATTCAAATCACCATTGGATATGTTGAATTACTTGGGCCTCAATTGGTAGGTGAATGTTTCAGTTTTGCTAGGCCTTGTAAGGATCTGCAATTGCACCTACAAAGGTTGCGGCCCATGTATGCTGTCATGGCATGCACCATGACCTTTGAGGGCAGATGCACAGAACTATCCTAACTTAGAAAACTGGAAGCCATAGTTTAGCAAGTGAGGCCCAGGAATTTCAGCTCTGTCAACGGAGATCTGAGTATGTGATGAGGACCAGATGTATGGCACTGAGTAATGAATGGGCTGAAGAGGTGAGCGGTGAATATAAGGATTTCTATTTATTTTTCTACACACTACTTTAACCATGCTCTGTGGTATAGACAGAACAAGATCATAATAAGGGACAATACATTCACCAAGAATATTTTATCTGCAAATAGAATTTCCCAGGAATAAATGCATGAACAGGCAAATTCAAACTTTACTTGATCCGCTAATTTCCAACAGTTACTCTTTAAAAATTAATCTTATGTACTTGGAGGCAGAAGAAATTAACTCCAGATTGCACTTGTTAAAATGTAACGTATATAGATAATATTATTACTGATGGTGCAATTAGGTAAGAGGGTAAATAATGCTCAAAAATATAATTTTTGCATCTTATTGGTAGGTGTAATCTATTGTAAATCATGTAACTACAGTAAAAATGAGTAGACAGAATGTTTGGAGATACTGACTTAGTAAAAGCATAAAAAATAACACATTTTATCACTATTTTACAGATTACATTGGATCAGATACCTCAGTTCTAAGCCATCCACTACTATCAGAATGTAATCTTGGTTATTACATCTGCAGGCTTTAAGCTGGTAGCCATCTATTAGAAAGCAGCATGGCTCTGTCTGCAGTTAATTCTTTTGGTTGACTTTTAAGTCTTGCAAGATATTACTTTGTAGGTCTGTAACTCTCATCAAGGATTAACCCTATTATGTTTGGAGCAAAGCACTTGCATAGTATAGTAAAATCAAAACTGATGTAAAGTTGTAATCAAGTTTCTTATCACAGTCTAGGGTCTATTAAATGTTGACAACATCCAACGTTTAGAGATAAAGATGAAAAAAACATTGATGTACTTAATATCTGCAGATTTAATATCACCAGTTAGAAATCTACAAACTATATTATATAAACCATGGAAAGAAAATATTTTACAAATGTTGTACAGATTTCTTTGTCAAGTTTTCCTTGCTATCTGATTATCTTGTAATATGATATGAAAGGTCTTATTTATACTGAAACTGTAAGATTACATACATTACAGGGAATCAGCCAGTGAAATAAGCGCCCCCCCCCCCAATATTTAGGCATGTAGGGCTTAGTAATTTAATTCCATTGAGACCTTTATATCTTCTATCTGTTGCTAAGTAGCCAAGAAATTGATGTTTTAATTTATATGCAGATGAGGCATTAAGTGCTCTGGGCATGAAAGAGCACTTAATGAATCTTTGCCTTCTGAGCTTGTTTCACCACCTATTACCAGTCGATTTAGTGTGATTGATAGTAGAGATGAGCAGTGTTCAAATCGAACTGTTCGCCAATCTCAAATTCGACCTGTTGTAGGCGGTTTGAGTCGCTCGACGAACGTGAACAATTAGCTTCAAGTTCGACAGTTCGAGGTTATGTTTGATAATGGTTCGATCACCAAAAGCGTAACTGGCTTTTCACAGTAATACTGTCATTCAATGTTAATACAGTGGAACCTTGGTCCACTACACATCCTGTAGCGGCGAACTACGTGTATCGGGTAACCATCGCGATGAGGGAGGAACTTCCTCTGTCAGACGCTACTCAAAGGCAGCGTGCTGGCCAATCAGAGGCAAGTGGCTCCTGCCTTTGACGTCATCTCTCTTCTCAGCGGACGTTCCGGCATCGGTCACGATGGTTACCCGATACACATCTTGTACTGGCAAACTGCAAGTCCCAGGAGGCCAGCGATGGAACGGAAGATAAGGTGAGCATAATATGTGTTTGTGCATGTTTGTATGTGTTTGTGTTTGCCTGCCATTGTTTTCATTGGTGTTCGAAGGTGTTTGAAAGTGTTCGACGAATGTTTGTTGAACGTTCGATGAACACACCCGCCATTCGACGAACCGAACCGCACTCGAACACTAGGGTGGTGGCTCATCTCTAATTGATAGTTCACAATCTAATTTCCTTTTTTTGGCACCTGACATCACATCAATAGTGAGCTTCTAATCAAGCTAGAGAGGAAAATGCCAGAGATGGGGGATGTGGGGAAAAAGCCTAGGTAGAGACTCCTAAAGTGTTTTCTTATGACTGGAGAACTTAATGCCTCTTGCATATTAATTAAACTACCAATTTTTCAAAAATGCAGCAACATATAAAAGATATAAAAGTGTCAATGTATTTACATTTCAAAGAACTGCATGCCCATTTATGGAAGTTGGAAGTTGGGGTGTTCATCTTAAATTCCCTTTAAATCGTACAGAATGAGATAGTTGCTGGATCAGTTTGGTATTTTGTCTCCTGTAGAGACTACTGTATGTTCACCACAACCTCTAGTGACAAGTGTTTAACCCCTAACACCATTCATGTTTTGGTCTTTAACCTGTTCATGACTAGGTCAATTTAGTTATCGCAGTTTTGTTTTCTTATTTTTCTGTTAACAACAAGAGCTTTTTTTGTAAGACAAGTTGCAGTTTTTATATCAAGTGCTATCGAGTGACTGCTGCTGCTATTCATCTAAGTAACTATTCTTTGATCCTTTTTAATTTTCATGTTATTTTTTCTGTTGATAAAAGGCAATACCTGCTAATGTTATTTTTCTACAGTAGACAAATGTGCAAAACAATTTCCAGAAAAAGAAAAGGGAGGATAAGAAAAGGTTGCATATAAACAGAGATGCTCAGAAAGTAATTTGTCTCTGTCTTATATTAACACACCTACAAATAAAGAAGTAAAAGAGACTGAAAGTAATAAAGTGAATAATTAGCTGAATTCACCACTTTGTGGAAAAAAAGCCTGATAGGATGCATTGGAAAATAGTGCTCTCACAATAAATGAAAGCTCTGAGGAAGAAAAAGTTTCAGACATGGCAAGTGCTTGTCAAGATAATATGATGATAGGTGAAGGGCCGACTATGAAAAATACTTTTGTTAAATAACACTTTTTTGTAGATATCAAAAATGTGTCTGCTCAACTTGCAGTATTAGATGTTAAGGCCCTGTGCGCACGCTGCAGATTTACCACGGATTTTGCCGCGGATTTGCCACGGAATTGCTGCAGAAAATGTGTCTAAGGCCTGAAACACACATCCGTGAAAATGCACGCACATGTAATACGGGCCATTTTTCAGGTCCGTGATCTGTTTTTATGTCCGTTTTATGGTCCGTGTGGCATTTGTGTGAACGGCGTATGCTACCCGCGTGTGCGTGTGTAATGCCCGTGTGTGCGTTAGATTTGTAACTGATGTGTGAGTGTGTTTTCCATGTGAAGTGTCCGTGTGTGTGATGTAAAATGTGGTTGATACATACCCGCAGACAGCAGACAGAGTCGCGCGCTGAGAATGAACTCGGGTGAACTTCACCCGACTTCATTGTCATACCGCAGCTCTGTCTGTGTCGCGTCCTGATTAGCGAGCACCAGTGAAGGACTTACCGGTGACCGCTATTCCCCTAAGTGACTGCAGTGAGCAGCGCGATTAGCGCTGCCGTCACTCAGGTTACCTGCGGCTAGCTTGAGTCCAACCCCCGTGACTACAACTCACCTGTGACTTCATCGCTGTCACTCGGGCGACTTGCTGTCACAGCTGGAGGATCCAGCGGTGGCCGCGAGTAACCTGAGTGACAGCACAGCTGATCGCGCGGCTCACCTCAGTTGCTGCGTGGAGCTGTCAGGCGGTGTTCTTCTGCCGCTCCTATCACATTCATGTAGCAGAGCTGGAAGCGACGCTGGACCTCCCTGGATTACGCCAGACATGGATGGGTATTTGGGGCTTAATAAATTGGTGAATGAGGGTATTTGTTATTGTTTTTTATTGAAAATAAAGGATTTTTCATTGTGTGTGTTTATTTACTGTAACTTACAGATTAATCATGGAAGGTATCTCGGGGAAACACCTGCAATGATTAATCTAGGACTTATTGTCACCTATGGGCTGCCATTAACTCCTTATTATCCCGATTGCCAATGCACCAGGGCAATTCGGGAAGAGCCGAGTAGAGTTCCAGAACTGTCACATTTAATGGATGCGGCATTTCTGGGCGGCTGCTGGCTGATATTGTTAGACTAGGCGGCTCCCCAGAACGTGGAGCTCCCCATCCTGAGAATACCAGCCTTCAGCCATGTGACTTTACCCTGGCTGGTATCAAAATGGGGGGGGACCGCACGTCGTTTTTTTTTAATTAATTATTTATTTTTTTTACTGCACATTATAGACCCACCCACCGGCAGCTATGATTGTTTGTAGTGAGACAGCTGTCACTCTGCATGGGAACGTGTCTCACTGCAACCAATCATAGGTGCCGGTGGGCGGGGAAAGCAGGGAATACGAGATTGATTAATGAGTGGACGGCTTTTTCAAAATAGTAAAAGCCGCCGGAGCAGTGTGAACGCCGTGCAGCGCCACGTTGGTGATCAGGGATCAGTAAGTATGAGAGAGGGGGAGACTGACCGACAGACAGAAAGAGGGACAGACAAGACAGAGAGAGAAACAGACAGAGAGAGACCAACCGACGGACTGAGGGAGATTGACCGACATACACAGGAAAAGAAAGAATGACCACATCGCTAGAAAAAAGCACAAAACGTACACGGAGCATACGGAGATGCATCTGTGTCACGTACTTGTGCGCACATAACCATTGACTTTCATAGTGTCCATGTGTGCGTGTTCCGTGCAGAAAACGGACATGCTTTCGTGCAAAACGAAAACACATACGGATCACGGACACGGACACACGGACATTATGAAATAACGCACGTGTGACCTTAAACATAGATTAATATTGGTGCATGTTTGTCCCTGTCTCCGGTATATATGGAAACGGAACAAACACGCACGTGTTTAACGGATGTGTGTCAGAGGCCTAACATTGCTGAAGTCATTCTCCAGCAAATCCTATGGGTTTGAAAATATGCTGTGTGCACACTGCATTTTTTTATACCCTCAGATTTACCCACGGATTTTCTGCTGCGGATTAATGAGCTTGTCACTTCTTTTCCGCAGGTGCCTGCGGTTTTTGCCATAGATAATGGTAAAAACCGTGGGGACCAGCTTGCGGAAAATCTGCGGTAAATCCGTGGAAAACTATGGCAAGCCGCAGCAAAACCGCGTCAAATCGCGGCAGAATCGCGGGTGCGGTTTTACCGCGGTTTTTACCGCGGGTGAGGGATTCTTTCAGAGGGTAAGTTTTTTTCTTAGGCTATGTGCCCATGCTGCTGAAAATTTGCGGAATTTGACGCAATTTTTTCACGGAAATTCCACGGATTTCTAAAAAATCCGCAGTACAGCGAGTCCCCAGCCATTTCTATGTCATTTGGGGAATGCTGTGCCCAAACTGCGTTTTTTTTACGCAGCGGAAATTTGCCTGCGGAAAAATCTGCAGCATGTCAATTATTCCTGCGGATTTTTCTGCACGATCCTATACTTACCTACCTTGATTGAAGACACCGGAGTCACTTCACGTCACGGTGCAGAGGAGCATGGTGGAGCTAGGAGCGGGCAGCAGGAGGTGGGCGGGGCCTGCACGAGCTCCGGTCATGTGACAGCCAGAGCTAGTTCAGGCCCGCCCACCTTCTCCTGCAAAGTGCAGACAGACATGGCCAGAAAGTGAAGTGCTGCGTGATGCAGGTAAGTATGAACTCACCGATCACTCCAGTACTTGTTCTGCATTGAGGATGCAGTGCCGAAGCCATGGTACTGTATCGTCAATACAGAATGACAGCAGAATATCCGCAGGACATTCCGCAATAAAACCTCAGCATGTAAACAGACAAAGTTGTGCTGCGGTTTTCTGGAAGCTCCTGAGGAATTTCCTGCGGATATATCCAATGGACACTTTCAACCGTGGGCACACAGTCTTAGGCTAGGGCCCCACTTTGCGTTTTTCTACTTACAGTTCTAAACGCACGTTTTGGACTTAATTGACTTAACCAAAGTTGCCTTTTTCAGAAATTTAGCGCTGAAAACGCATGCGTATTTTCCACGTTTTAGATGCGTTTTCAGCGCTTTTTACCTGCTTTTCCACCTGCGTTTTGATAGATGCGTTTTGAACATCATGACACTGCTAAATAAAGTTTAAATAGTCAAACTGAATGAAAAAGTTGGAAAAAAAGAAACAAATCTATATTTTTGTGAAAAATAATGAAAATAGATTAATTTAATGAAATTATAGCGGTTATATGATATTTAATGGAAAAATTGCAATCATTTATTAAAATTCTTATTTTTAATTGTCGGACTATGTGTGTGTGTAAAGGGAGATATGAAATCATTATTTTGATGTCCAAAAAACATGCATTTTTGAAGTCCAAAACGCATGGTTTCAGCACTGGAAAAGCAGGTAAAATGCAGGAATTTGCTGGAATCTTGGTTTTTGCCATTTATCATTGACTTCAATGTTAGCAAAACGCACCCAAAATGGCAAAAACAATTGACATGTTGCTTCTTTGAACGCATGGTTTTTGCCACAAATTATGCAAATTAAACGCAGCGTTTTGAAATGCAAAGCGTGGTCAGAAATTTCACATTTTCCATAGGATAACATGGAAAAACAAAACGCAAGCCATTTGGCCATAAAACGCTGCAGCTCAAAACGCAGCAGAAACGCAGGTTAAAAACACAAAGTGGGGCCCTAGCCTTAAGAAAAAGGCACTTTCTAGTGTGCACATAGCCTAATGCTTCCATTACTGATGTGGATTTCTCTAAATTTAGAGAGCGGGTGTCTATATCAGATAATAAATTATCAAAAGTGGAAGACCAATTAGTAAGTTTGTTTGGAGATGTGTCTCAACTGAAAAGTTGTCAACTTATTATTTTGGTTACACACTTGAAGGATTGGACCAGAAGAATGAGTGTACAAATTAGGACTTTCCTGAGTGAGTTGAACAGTGAAATTATTTGCATTTTATATCTATTTTGCTTTTGATTAAGAGAAGAGTTCTATTTTTTCTTTATCCAAGGAACCCATCAAGTACAGCTAGTTCTTCAATCCGTAGTCTAATTCTTTTGAAGCTCACTCCTATCAGAAGTGTTCATCTTGACAAAAGCCAGAAATTTGGATTCATTTATACTGTGAAGAAAAGTATGATTACTTCTGATTGTTCAATTACTACTAAAAATATAGATTTATTTAGTAATTTTTAAGGAACAGACTTTTTTTTTCTTTTCACCTGAAGTGACTGTAAAGGAGTGTGATGGAAAGGCAAAAAGATGTTCATGGAGGAAAATTCTATATACACTGAAGAAAAATATAAACTCAACTCTTTTGTTTTCACTCCCATTTTTACAAATGTATCAAATTCTGTGTGAGCAAGCACTTCTCCTTTGCTGAGATAATCCACATACCTCACAAGCCTGGCATACCAAGATGGTGAATTGACAGCATGATTATTGCACAGGTGTGCCTTAGGCTTGTCATAATAAAAGGCTACCCTAAAATGTGCACTTTAATCACACAGCACAATGCACAAGATGTCGCAAGTTTTGAGGGAGCATGCAATTGACATGATGAATTGAATGTTCATTTCTCTACCATAAACAGTCACCAAAGGCATTTCAGAGGATTTGGCAGTACATTATACTGGATTCACAACCGCAGACTATGTGTAAACATCCAGGCTATATATGCGTATAATGTGGACTGGAAATAGGTGTGGGTGGGGCCGGGTTCACAAACGAAAGGCTACAAATCAATCAAGAAATAACGTCTGGAACACCATTCTGAGTCTGAACTGGGTGCAAAAACCTGAAAAATCTATACTATATGGAGAGAAGGTATGCACACCAGTGACTATGTAAGGGGAATATATGAAAAGCAGAAACTGCTGTGTGAATACTGACATGAAAAATCCAATAGCTATATGTAAGAATGAAAGTATGAAAAATGGAATCAGCATTACTGCCATGAACATATGAATAAAGGGAAATTTAGCTATTGAATTGAGCAATGCAACAGAGCCCCAACACTACGCCAAAGTATTTCTCTACGTTGGGGTCCCTAGCTAGTGTGTGTCCTCTCATGCAGTTAAAACTGTGGGTGCTCTGGGGAACAGTTGCCCTCTGGCCACCCCATTAACTATTTCTGCCTGTTGTGGTGCTGTGGGTCCCTCTTCCTCTGTGCTGCTGTCCTGATTCTGCATGCCAACTTGTTAGGTTTGATCAGTGGTCTCATCATCCACTACCTTGTTTTCCATTTCCTCACTCTGGTCCGCCTCCTGACTTGTTAACTTAACATAACTTGTTGGCAGCTGTGTCATCTTCCACCTCTTGAGACCGTAATCTCAGTCCCCTACTGTTAGCTTCTTCTGACTGTGACTGCTCAAATATTTTTGCATTACTACACAAGAATGCTCTAATCATGTCCCTCTTTAAATGTGTATAGTGAGAGGCCAGAAATAGCCATAAAAGGAAAGGTAAAGAGCTCCTCGGAGTGTCCAAGAGTGGTTTCACTTGTCTCCAGGGACTCAACATAGTGGGCGGAAGGAGGATCAGGGTGAGCATTATGTGGTCCATCCCACCACCTGCTTGCACTGTTCTGGCTTCAACAGTCGTATCCCGCACCTCCCTGCAATCATTGACAGGGAGTTAGGTCTAGATGATGAATTTGAACTTCTAAAACAGGCCCCGTTTGCCCTGTCTCGAGTAATATTATTAGACAATATAATCTGTTTCAAATGTCCCTGAAAGGATTGTTGTTTGTAGGCAGCAGCAACGTACTGAAAGGCAATATTCCCTGACTAGCCCTCTAATATGTTACGTCTTCTTCAGAAGCTATCCATAGACTAATTGCAGAATGAGAGCAGCATTATTAGACAAAATAATCTATTTGAATTAGCCATGAAAGGCCTTTTATTTGTATTTGGCTGCACTAAGGACTAGAGATGAGCGAACCAGCCGCGGTTCGGCTCGAGTTCGGTTCGTCGAACGGATGTCTCGTTCGAGTTCAGTTCGGCGAACGTTCGACGAACCGAACTCGAACCGCATAGGAAACAATGGCAGGCAATCACAAACACATAAAAACACCTAGAAAACACCCTCAAAGGTGTCCAAAAGGTGACAAACAAGTCACAACACAACACAAACACATGGGAAGTGACAAGGACATGCGAAAACAAAGGAGCTGGACAAGGAAAAAGAGGAGGAGACACAGATATGAGTATATGCAAGGGAACGTCGATGCCATTACTGTGCAACTTGAGCCCTGCTCATTTTAGGCTTCCAATCTGGATAAATTGCGTGAGCTCACCACGTACGCCTTGGGGATCTTGTTGTGTCCCGCAGCCAGCGTTTTCTCGGAACGTGTCCTCAGTGCTGCTGGGGGTGTGCTGACAGCTCTCATGGCTCTCAGAGGACTTTTCTTCCCCTGGCTCAGCCAGGGGAGGTGAAAGGCACGCATATTTTTGAGAGTGCTTCATGCAAAGCATCTTTTTCATCTTGAAAATGGGGGTCAACTGATGCCAGTCAAGTGGGGTGTGTGTGGCCCAATTAGTGGAAATGAGGGAGACTGTGGTTGGAGTCCCCTCGCTTTTGAAAAAAGAACCAAGATGAACAAGTCATAACTCTCAGAGGACTTTTCTTCCCCTGGGTCATCCAGGGGAGGTGAAAGGCACGTGTATTTTTGAGAGTGCTTCATGCAAAGCATCTTTTTCATCTTGAAAATGGGGTCAACTGATGCCAGTCAAGTCGGGTGTGTGTGGCCCAATTAGTGGAAATGAGGGAGTCTGTGGTTGGAGTCCCCTCGCTGAGTTTGTAAAAGAACCAAGATGAACAAGTCATGGCTCTCAGAGGACTTTTCTTCCCCTGGGTCATCCAGGGGAGGTGAAAGGCATGCGTATTTTTGAGAGTGCTTTATGCAAAGCATCTTTTTCATTTTGAAAAGGGGAGTCAACTGATGCCAGTCAAGTGGGGTGTGTGTGGCCCAATTAGTGGAAACGAGGGAGACTGTGGTTGGAGTCCCCTCGCTGTGTTTGTAAAAGAACCAAGATGAACAAGTCATGGCTCTCAGAGGACTTTTCTTCCCCTGGCTCATCCAGGGGAGGTGAAAGGCATGCGTATTTTTGAGAGTGCTTCATGCAAAGCATCTTTTTCATCTTGAAAATGGGGTCAACTGATGCCAGTCAAGTGGGGTGTGTGTGGCCCAATTAGTGGAAACGAGGGAGACTGTGGTTGGAGTCCCCTCGCTGTGTTTGTAAAAGAACCAAGATGAACAAGTCATGGCTCTCAGAGGACTTTTCTTCCCCTGGGTCATCCAGGGGAGGTGAAAGGCATGCGTATTTTTGAGAGTGCTTCATGCAAAGCACCTTTTTCATTTTGAAAAGGGGGGCAAACTGATGCCAGTCAAGTGGGGTGTGTGTGGCCCAATTAGTGGAAATGAGGGAGACTGTGGTTGGAGTCCCCTCGCTGTGTTTGTAAAAGAACCAAGATGAACAAGTCATGGCTCTCAGAGGACTTTTCTTCCCCTGGGTCATCCAGGGGAGGTGAAAGGCATGCGTATTTTTGAGAGTGCTTCATGCAAAGCATCTTTTTCATTTTGAAAAGGGGGGTCAACTGATGCCAGTCAAGTGGGGTGTGTGGCCCAATTAGTGGAAACGAGGGAGACTGTGGTTGGAGTCCCCTCGCTGTGTTTTTAAAAGAACCAAGATGAACAAGTCATGGCTCTCAGAGGACTTTTCTTCCCCTGGCTCAGCCAGGGGAGGCGAAAGGCACGTGTATTTTTGAGAGTGCTTCATGCAAAGCATCTTTTTCATCTTGAAAAGGGGGGTCAACTGATTCAGTCTGGTCCAATTAGTGGAAACGAGGGAGACTGTGGTTGGAGTCCCCTTGATGTGTTTTACATGCTTTTAGAAGGGCATGTCATGGCTTAGAGGTTGACTTTCAGCATCTGCAAACTGTTGGCTACCAAAATGCTTCCTTTCCAACCTTTTTATCTGAGGATTTTTGAGACCTTATGCCCATCGCAGTGCCCCAAGAACCGATGCCCAGGCGCCACTCCTTCTCCAACAAAGGCGTGCACGCGCTACACCAGCATGTCGCACCAAACATCACCGCTTCTTTGAGAAACTGTGTGACAGGGTGCATTTCACCACAGATACTTGGCCCAGTAAGCATGGACAGGGGCGTTACATGTCGCTGACTGGGCAATGGGTTACTATGGGGAGAGATGGAGAAGGGTCTGCTGTACAAGTCTTGCTGTCCCCACGAGTTGTATCAATCCTTCCTCTGTATGTAGAAGTTAATACACTGCTTCTGCCTCCTCAACCTCGTGTGGGTCCTTCACCTCGGCCCAAACCCTGTGTGGTCAGGGCACCCTTCCTTGTAACTGCGCACAAGGAATACCACACACCTCAGTACTATGCTGGCAGCAGAGCTCAATGCCATCATGCGGTCAAATGTTTACTTTGAAATGTATGGGAAATGTGAGTCACACCGCTGAGAAGTTGTGGACGGTTAGCTCTGGAGACCAAGTTTCATCAATGCTTGTCTCCACTCAACCAGCAGCCAGGGAAGGCCGGGTGTGACAATGATGCAAACATGGGTGCGGCCCTTCGCCGTGACAATGTGACACACGTGCCTTGTGTGGCTCACGTGTTGAACCTGGTTGTCCAGCAATTTTTAAAGCACTATCCTGGCCTACATGGCCTTCTGCAGAGGGCACTGTGTAACGCCTTCCTTAATCCACACACTCAGATGGGCTGTAAAGGATAGGCTGGAGGGAAGCCACTCACCAAGCAGGACCCCTAGAACCCTGAAACCCTTTAACCCCTATACAGGGATTAGGAATTACACAGGGCCCAAGGTGATCAATGTGGAAGGCTGCAGTTCCAGAGAATAGTAGTCAGGCAGGGACAAAACATTAATTGAGGAACAGGAACAGAATGGGACGGCCAGGACTTAATCATAAAAGAAGCAGAGGTGAAATGCGGATCGGCCAACAAGGAACATAAACAGCAAGCAAGAAAAGTAGTCAGGTAACAAGCACACAAAATCATTAAACTGAACTGGGGGTAAAAGTAACCAGAGGTTCATACCAATGTCTGGCAGTGGTCTGCAGACAGGATGGGCATAAAAAAGGGTGTGGTGTCTTCCCATTGGTTGTAGCTGAATGATGGTACTTCATCTGTGAGATACCACCACCTACATTCAGCCAGAGATTCTGCATCTGTCAAGGTAATGCAGCCCAGTGGGTGAGCATAACCTGCGTCCACCTGCGCCGCTGGCATCAACTTCTCTCCCATCATCAGCACTATGCATGAAAGGAACACGTTGTCACCTGGTGACCGGAGTACAAATGGACGGAGCGTACTCCGTTGATGACTTAACCGCAGTGTACGTTATGACATATAGCCTGGCCGAACTTGATCCAGAGGTGGTGCAGATCACGCTGCTGGAGTGGTGTCAGATCAAGGACCTATGCACCCTTCTACACAGTTTACAAATGTTGACGAAGATGTTTAGCACTGGCAATGCCATTCTCAGCGTGACAATTCTGGTCATCTACATGATGGAGCACACTGTAAGTATTATTCGGAGTCTGGTGTTGGGACAAGAGGAAGGGGAGGAAGTACAGGAGGAGTCACATGCGGAAGGGATAACAAGATCTACGAGGTCCAGATTGTCAGCGGCACCTAGGCGGCAGTCATGGTGGGGGAGAGGGATTAACAAGGGCGCATAGTATCAGCAAAAAGTGTTGAGGAAGGTGCAGGAGCCCATTAAGAAATGGAGGACGAATTGTCAATGGGCATGGAAGACTCAGCAGATGAGTGAGAGCTTGCTCACATTTCGGTTGTGCGAGGTTGGGGGGAGAGGGCAGAGGAAGGAGGCACGATTCTCACCTCTCTGCCACCAACACACCAAGGACTTGGTCCTCCTGGATGCACAAGACACATGAGCGCCTTCTTGCTGCACTACATACAACATGACCCTCGGATTGTACGAATTCGAAGTAATGCTAACTACTGGGTTGCCACACTGTTAGATCCCTGGTAAAAGACAAAATTTGGCGAAATAATTCCTGCCATAGAAAGGGACGCACGTATACAGGAGTATCTGCAGAAGGTGGTACGCAATCTTAGATCTGCTTTTCCAGTAAACACCAGTGCTGCACAGAGTGAATCTCAACGCTTTGTCATGGATAGGAGGAAATGGTCTTTTACTTGTCAACATCTGAGGGACCGAGGGCTGGCTGCTGTGCTGAGATGGCATTGAGTACGGTGTCCCTGCAGAGTTGCACTTTTGGTCATATACAAAATGAGTTGAAAAAGGACAGATGCTGGTGGAAAGGGGAACAGGTGTGTTGGAAAGGGGAAAAAAGTTTTTGTCCATGGGTTTGGTGGTTAAGCAAAAGTAACATTTGCTGAAGAAACACCATCTGTTACGGTGGGACTGACAGATTTGGATAAGGTGGTAAATACTATGTTACCGCTATATAACGAAAATTAATAAGAAAAGAAAGAGAAAGGTATATATCCCCATCAGCAGTCAGTGTCCACCGTGCTCCCAGATGGAAAAGGAGAGGTTGGCAACTGGAAGGTTAGGTGGAGGATACAGAGCTGTGTGGCTATGAAACTAATAGTAGCCTGAACCGAGTTAAACGCCACTCGGATCTGGAGACTGGGAGCCCTGTTAGCGTCACAGGGTCCACACGCCCACCCAGCCCAGGAACTCCCTGTTAACATCACAGGGGCCATTGAGTACGCTGACCGTGTGCATTGGGGCCACACCTGTGGACAGCAGGCGCATCAGCCGCAGCAGGCCTGTTAATGCCACTGGGCTGCACAAGCAGGAATGGTAGGACTGGAGCTGGTCTTAACCGTTCTGCGTTACCAACTGTGGTGGCTGCCTGCATCGACGCCGTATCCATGCCTACCTCTGGCCTTAAGTTGCAATGGGTTCAACACATGGAGGTGTGCTCTTTCGGAGCATAATAGAAGACTGTGCACCTCCTTGTTGGCTCCAGCCCGTTTTATAACCTGGGCCCGCCCCAAACCAGGGTGGACCACAATGCACCTCCTGGAGACAAAAGCAGAGTGACACGTCATGAGTGGCATAACTAGCGTCCTATTTGGAACCGCAACTTCAATAATGACCTCATGGCTGCCACGACACAAACACCTCACCAGTCATCGTCTGACCATCAATAATGAGGTGACAAGTCATAGAGGCGGGCCTCTGCAAGCCATTTGCGAGTGGCCTGGCCACATCGTCAGGACACCTGATGCCCTGTGGTCTATATGGGCCCCCACATCAGGGGCAGGGCCAAAGAGTTCATTACCGGACCTAGTCTCTGATGCAGTAAGTGCCTGAGCATGCTCAGTAGCATGAAATACAGTCTCTGAAAAAAGACTATCAGCTTTAGCATGGTGTCTAGGCACAACACAGGACTTAGACCCGGCACGGAGTGCAAGAACCTGTGCAAAGAGGTTTTTCGCAATAAGTGTGGGAGCATGCGCTGTATCCCGAAATGAAGACTTAGCCTCAGGAATGGCACAGTCAGGCTGAGCATACTCACTAGGCGAAACACTGTAGTTAGGCTGCGGCTGGGGTAAATCGGCACACGCATGTGCACTAGCTGCCTCTCCACACTTAGACGTGGAGGAGAAATTGCTCTTCGGGTGTAGACTTGGAGATGCTGTCTATGAACAGAAGGAAAAGCTAAAGGTGTGTGTTACAGCAAGGAGCCACCGCGGAAACACTTCGTTCAATTGTGAGGGGAGTTATTTTGGAGTTTGGTGAGGAGTACCGTAACGCCAGTGAGCAGCATCCTGTGCCACAGACCAACATTCTTATGGTGCTGTCTATACTGCTTACCGTGAGAGGAGCGTAAAGTCTGTATTTCTGGCAACTGGACATCACAGTACCCGGGTACGGTAGGCTGTGCCTAGACAATAATGCGGGCACGCAACACTTCGTTTTATTAGCAAAACACATATCTGTTCTGGGTAGGCCGACTATATAGACAATAAGACTTGCTGCCTCTGCACTGTCAAATTGTCACGTACAGTTTAAATCATAGAGGGACAGCGACACATGTTTGCATTGACTATTGCTTTTCAAGATTTCCATGACAGTGTTGCAGAGCTGTGTGGTTTGCATTCACACTGCTATCATCTGCCTTATCTGTGAGGCTTCAGCTAACAAGGGTATTCAGGGGGGGTAATGTGTTTTGTCTATGTTTAGGTAGATAACTTGGAAGCTCTTGTGATGCGACACTAGTAAAGGCCCCGTCACACTAAGCAACATCGCTAGCAACATCGCTGCTAACGAACAACTTTTGTGACGTTGCTAGCGATGTTGCTGTGTGTGACATCCAGCAACAACCTGGCCCCTGCTGTGAGGTCGTTGGTTGTTGCTGAATGTCCTGGGCCATTTTTTAGTTGTTGCTGTCCCGCTGTGAAGCACAGATCGCTGTGTGTGACAGCGAGACAGCAACAACTAAATGTGCAGGCAGCAGGAGCCGGCTTCTGCGGAGGCTGGTAACCAATGTAAACATCGGGTAACCAAGAAGCCCTGTCCTTGGTTACCCGATATTTACCTTTGTTACCAGCCTCTGCCGCTCTCACTGTCAGTGCCGGCTCCTGCTCTGTGCACATGTAGCTGCAGCACACATCGGGTAATTAACCCGATGTGTGCTGTAACTAGGAGAGCAGGGAGCCAGCGCTCAGTGTGCGCTGCTCCCTGCACGTGTAGCTCCGTGCGCTGGTAACCAAGGTAAATATCGGGTTGGTTACCCGATATTTACCTTAGTTACCAAGCGCAGCATCTTCCACGCGGCGCTGGGGGCTGGTCACTGGTTGCTGGTGAGCTCACCAGCAACTCGTGTAGCGACGCACCAGCGATCCCTGCCAGGTCAGGTTGCTGGTGGGATCGCTGGAGCGTCGCAGTGTGACATCTCACCAGCAACCTCCTAGCAACTTACCAGCGATCCCTATCATTGTTGGGATCGCTGGTAAGTTGCTTAGTGTGACTGGACCTTAAGTCGTGTTCGCACACACACACACACACACAAACACACAATTACTGCTACGCAGAGGGATTAGCAGGTAGTAGGCAACAGAATAGATTGTTCAATTATTTAAATTGTATGCATGGTTCTTATTGTTTGTTTCGGTAAAGTTAAACAATCATTTATCAACCCAACTGCCTAGAGTCCTTTTCCTGTTGCCTGGTTTTGCTGCATACTGGGGAGCCCACCCTGTACACGACTTAAAATGAAGCATAAGTCGCAATGTGAATTTCACTGTGCTACAATGCGGCCTAGCGTGCCTGTGCAAACACCGCCTGCCCCATCAAATGCATCTGTGTGCTCTTCATCCTCTGTGACTGTGGGGACAGCAGTCTCACATGGTTTTTCACACTGAGTTTCCACCCCTTTACACACAACAGGGAGTGTGATTGGCAGGTCATCACTTGTTTTGGAAGTGGAAACAGATGGTATTGTTGAGCTGTCAGACATCGAGAAAACCAACATTAGATGCAGGCTACATTATATCCACGCCTGCACCTTCGTCACAGATTGGCTGGACTACCTGCAGTTAATAATTGCATTCCAGAAATGGAAAGGAGTGTAGAATGCACATGTGTTGTACCTTGCTTGGCAGCAAAGGAACACTAACTTAGTATTACAGACAATTTTAGGAAGGCAGAAAAAGAGTCAGCTCTTTGGGCAAATTAAATAGCGTGGCAAAAGTGGACAGGTGGGTACAGTGGCCGTGTTCTGTGGGTACCAGGACAGTAAAGGAAGCCTCACTTTCTATCCCTCCGAATGATCAAATGCAGCAAGGAATTCCCTGAGTTTGCTATAAAATTAGCGTAGCAAAATGTGCATGAGGGTAAAATGCAGAGGTGCTGCACATAGCTTTGCACCAGTGGGACACTAATGGAAGTCCAACAGACACTTTTAGGATGCCACTAAGTTTACTCAGTGTTTGCTAGTATAATAGCTTAGTAACAATGAGTTTGAGTGTGCAATGCAGAGGTGCTGCACATAGATTTGCACCAGTGGGGCACTAATGGAGTACAACAGCCACTTCTTGTATGCCACTAAATGGCAGCATTTTTTGCTATCATTATAGCTTATTAAAAACAGAGCAGGAGGGTGTCATGCAGAGGTGCTGCACATAGATTTGCACCAGTGGGGCACTAATGGAAGTCCAACAGCCACTTTTAGGATGCCACTAAGTTTCCTCAGTGTTTGCTAGTATAATGGCTTAGTAACAATGAGTTTGAGTGTGCAAAGGGCAGGAGTGTACAGTGGCAGTGTTGTGGGTCTGGGTAGAGGAAAGGAAGCCTCCCTTTATATCCCTCCTAATGGAGAAATGCAGCGAGGAAATCCCTGACCTTAGCTACACAGACGCTGTCATCTTGTGTAGCTGTTAAAATCTGTTTTCACGGCCCTGACTGTCACCTATGGCTCTGACCCTGCCGGTATTAGCCCTTACAAGGGCTGAAAGAAACTTCTATCCCTATTCTGTATAGCGCTGTGTATAGAGCGTACACAGCAGTATCGGAGACAGGAGCTACGCCAGCGGTGACTGACACCAAGACGCATAAGGCAGATAATGGCGTGCTGGAGGAAAATGTCAGTTTTTATAATGCAGGTACATGTGAAATGGACATCCTATCACACGTGCCGCTGCTTCTCTGGCTAAAAGTCCACTTAGCTGTGTGTGTGTGTCTGGGATTGGCTGACATGCTGGCCCGCCCCACTACACGCGCGCGCTTAGGGAAGGAAGACAAGGAAAAAAAAAATGGCGATCGCCATTATCCAAACAGCAGTGATCTGAATGCGCTGTTCCCGCACACTATACACTGAAATTTCATAATAGTGTGAGTCACAGAGTGACTTACACTATTACAGCGGAAAGCCAGCTAGTAATTAGCTTGTCTTTTTGCTGCTAGAACTGTTCTCGAACGTATCTAGAACTATCGAGCTTTAGCAAAAAGCTCAAGTTCTAGTTTGAACTAGAACAGCCCCCAAAATCACTCGAGCCGCGAACTGGAGAACCTCGAACCGCGAACCGCGCTCAACTCTACTAAGGACTACAAGGCAATAACCCCTTAATAGATGCCACTAATAAGCTGTCCACTCTCTAGATTAAACAATTTAATCTATTTAAATTGGCCCTAAAAGAATAAAGTATAATAGCACCTACACAACCTTTCACACAGTATAATGGATTCCACACAAACCTTCACACTGTATAATTGCACACAGTAAATTGGGCCCTCATATAGCCTTGCAAACAGTATAATGGCCCCCAGAATGTATTCCTACATTTTTTAAAAAAAAATGCTCCCCTCTTCTCATTCTCCCATTGCTCCAGTATCACCACCATGTGTTTTGAATCTTTACACACCTCTGCAGAATGATATAGTGACGTCATCACATCCACTTTGCTGAGGCAAAAGAGCTCAGATGCACAGTGAGAATAGATTAGGGAGCGGACGACTTCCTGTTCCATCATTGGTTTCAACTGTGTTTGCATCCAGGATGCAGATACACTTGAAAGTACGATTTTGGGTGGGAGGATCATGCCGTTGACACTGGGCTCCCTGAGTCATAGGTGACATATCAGATGTGTGATCTGCTGCTGTTAGTGGTACACTACCGAGGATGACTTGTACGTGTTTCTGGAGGAATGTTGGAACTAGTTGTTCAACACTTGAAAACGGTTTATTCTTCCCAACTTGTAGATCAATCGGATCTACAATCGGATCAGATTTGTCAGTTTTTAAATGGAGTTGTCCTTTCAATTGCCTCTTTAAAGAATATATATAGGGCTTGGATGACGCCTGGAGAGTGGGTAAATTAAAGAAGGCTTTGGATATGCTATCTAAAAATAAGGCCTTTGATACCAATTAAATTCCCTCTGAGTTTAATAGGGAGTTTCAAGGTGAGTTAGGGGGAGGAGAGGCATTTTTTGTTGGTCCTTAATAATGTAATAGATGTACCGTATTTTCCGGCGTATAAGACGACATCCAATTTTTCCAGTTAAAATATAGAGTTTGGGACATAACGTATATACTCGAGTGTAAGCCGACCCGAGTAATGTGCCCATTGTTTAGTAATCTGCCCTGCAGTAATGTGCCCATTGTTTAGTAATGTCCCCTGACATCTTATAGTTTAGATGTTAGAAGATTGTTTATTATTTATAATTTTCCATATTTCTTTCTGGTTGTAGAGGCATTTATCCTTAGATGCCTTTCAGGCCTTTGATAATGGTGAATGGTCTTTTGACCTTCTTTTAGAAAATTGATTAAGATTTCCTATGCTATTCCTTGGAGAAGAATTAGGCTGAATGGATCTTTTTCCTGAAAATTCTGTCTTCAAAGAGGGATCAAATAGGGTTGACCTCGTCTCCCCTTCTTTTTTTCATTGATGATGGGGCCTTTAGTCCATATTATTATTATTTATAATTTATTATGTTATTATATTATTTGATCTGATGTTCAATTGGTTGGTTTTCAATGTCCTGAGAAAGAGGAAAAGGTCAATGTATATGCAGATTATATTTTACTTTTTAGATGATGATATTCAGTCTCTGGGGAGAATTATTGACCATCTTGATATATTAAATATATGTTTAGCCTCTTCACGACTTTGGATGTACTGGTACGTTCTATTTGTCAGGTGCTTCTCAAACTTGAACGTATTGGTACGTCCGAGCGATCACCGATGGGGATCGGCTTTCCCGATAACCGAGCACCATCTCTCACAGCCAGGTACAGTCCCCATGCTGTCCCTGGCAGCTCCATACTATGCTCCTCCCTCACATTTTTCCCAGCAAGCAGCTGCATAGTGATCAGCAAACTCCTTTCCATATTACCAATGGATCTCAGTGTTGCCAGCTGCTCATTTAGACCCAGTACCTGGGCTTCCAAATGTACAATGTGCATGCATCTCGCACAGAAGTATGCACCCTCAAATGGCTGTTCAAGGATTGCACACATGCGACAAGATGTACACTGAATGGCTTTGTCAATAATGGAGCATATTTTCCTAATGTGGATTGCTCAAGACAGAAATATAAAACAGATACATTAGACAAATAAATACAGTTATTTGGTACCGATTGCTCCCTTCTAAACTCCCTAAATCCAAAGTCATTGAATCACAAGTCACACATTTAATCCAAATCACACTTAGACACAAATCACACTCGCCCGCTCTCTGACACTTGAAATAAAATATTATTTAAATAGTTTCCTTATCCCTTAGCTGCAATACAACTTGCAACTCACTACAATGCTTGTAAAAGGGTGAATCCCCATGCCAAGGAGTAAAGCCCGGAGCCAATATTTTGTTCACCACCCAATAGTATAAAATTTTGTGACACACCTGTAGAGTCAATATGCTCACTACACCTTTGGATGAATTCACCGAGGGGTGCAGTTTCTAAAATGGAGTCAATTGTAAAGGATTTCTGCTGTTATGGCACCTTAGGGGCTCTGCCAATGTAACATGACATCTGCAAACTATTTTAACTAAATCTGAACTCAAATATGAATTTCGTTCCCTTTTTCACTTTGTACTGTGCCTTCAAAAAGTTTCTGACCACATATGGGGTATTGCCTTAAGCCTGCTTTACACCTTACGATATCACATACAATATCGTATGCGATCGTACCCGCCCCCATCGTATGTGTGACACGTTCAATTTGTTGACTGTGTCGCACAAACGATTATTTCCCGTCACACATACTTACCCTTCCATACGACCTCGATGTGGGCGGCGAACATCCACTTCCTGGAGTGGGAGGGACATTCGGCGTCACAGCGACATCACACGGCAGCCGGTCAATAGAAGCGGAGGGGCGGAGATGAGCGGAACATAAACATCCCACCCACCTCCTTCCTTCCGCATTGCCGGTGGGAGCCGCGGGACGCAGGTAAGATCTGTTCATCGTTCCCGGGGTGTCACACACTGTGATGTGTGGTACCTCGGGAACATTGAACAACCCGACCCGGCCCCATACCAGAGAACAGCAAGTCCTAGGAGACCGGCGATGGAACGGAAGGTAAGGTGAGCATATAATATGTATGTGTGCGTGTGTTTGTGTGTGTTTGTGTGTGTTTGTGTGAGTTTGTGTGAGTTTCTGCGTGTTTGTGCGTGTTTGTGCGTGTTTCTGCGTGTTTGTGCATGTGTGGAATGATAGAAAAGAGGACCAGGATGGGATATTTAACAAGTTGTGGAACGAATTGTCTGCATTGCAATGATTTCCTATGGTAAATCTTGCTCTGCTGAATGAGTAACTTGGTTAACAAGCACAGTCCCAGAACGGATTGTTCTCGTTAAGCAAGGTTCCACTGTAATACCATTAAAGCTTGCAGTTTTAGTTTATAAGAGTCAATATAAAGTTAAAAAGGACTTGAAAATGCATTATTTATTTATTTCTTTATTATTATTAAGTCAACTTATTAAATGGGTCTCGGGGTGATATTGGATCTAAAACTTGTGTCCGTCTTTCAGCAGGTTAAAAATTGTATTTGATAGAATAATAAAAAAAATTAACATTCACTTTGTCTCCTTTGGGTTGTTGTAGGTTTGAACCTTAATAGCAAATTAAAAAATATATATCTAAACATCATATACATAAACACAGGAAAATATGTGTGAGCTAAGGGATTTCATGGGTAGAGTCACTTCCAGTTTACTGCGAAATGGAAAAAATATTTACTCAGCATGTTCTGCAAATTATTACAACATCATAACTTATATAGTTGTGATCATAAAAATTATTATTCCCATTGTATCAATGGAATTGCATCATTACATAAAGTGCTGCTTGAGTCACACAGCAGTGTTATAAACAGGGAGAGGAGATCTCTTCCTGGCACAGAACAGAGAGAGATCATGGCACTGCTTCAACTATGTTCACTTGGCAACATACAGAGTACAAACTAATTCTTCCTAGTTTACTTTGACTTGAGGAATTGATGTTTTTGCTTTAGCAACTATAATTATCGCAATTTTGGGTTCATACTTTTTGGAAGTGTGAGTAATTTCATTTGGCAGCATGTATTAGTCCACAGGAACATAACGTTAGGCTTCTGGAACTGGATTCTTAAAATCCAACTATAATACAAAATTTGTATTATTGGTCTCATCATGTGGCAAAAAAAGAGCCGATTGACCCACATCAGGCTCTAAAACCCGAGTTTGACTACAACTCTAGACCTCTTATAGTTATACCTCTTAGTTCAATTAAATAAAAATGTAAATTTACAATATCAAATGCACAACATAGGGGGAATTGTATGAAATCTAAAGTTCTCGTTGCAAACATGGTTGGAATGTAAATGAAAGGTTCTGATCTTGGCACAAGCATAGGACTCTGTAATATCCCCACTGGAATACTCAGCTTACCTCTCTATGCCTCTTATGGGTAGTTCAATCTGGTCAGTAAGGTCATCTGGCAAAGTCTTGGGGTCTATATAGATGCCAGGTAACTTGTTATTTATAGCACAACATGAGTTTTTAATGCAAACTATTTAAAGTAAATCATTACGTCCGTGGAAGAATTTTAACAGGTGTTCAGTATATCAGTCATGGCTCGTGCTTGTGGGGTTTATTTTTAAATTAGATGACATCTATCCAATCACTATTAGATATAGCAACTGCCATGGGGGCGCTGTTGCTCCCAACTATATTAAGAGCTGAAGAGAATTTTTGTAAAAATGCTCACAGTAGTAATGATCGTAGTAGTATTAGGCTGACATTGTGTTTTTCATGGTGTGACATTAAAGAGGATCTTTCAGCCAGATATAAGTTGCCAATTTTTGCTATATTTATTCCATCTGTTTCCCTGTGTATTCTGCTTTTTTGTTTTGTTTTTTCTGCTTTATGGTTCTAGAGATATGTACATATTCATTTAGTACGCTGAATGTGCCAATTTTTTTGTCTTTGCCAAGAAGATGTTATTCACAGAGCACCATAAAGACACAAGAGAGAGAATACTGTGAGCAACACTCTTTGATAAACTCCATAATAAGTAGTAATATTTGCAAACTGAATAAACAGGCTCACATTGGTGGAACTGAATGATGGGTTTAACAAAAGATGAATAAATAAAAAAAGACGGAATATTCAGGTGAGCAGTAGGAGGGAGATAAGAATAAGTGACATTTGACTTGGTGGTTGGTTCTCTTTTACCCGTTCACAACCAATGACGTACTGGTACATCATTGGTCATGTCGCGGTAATCTCCGCCGGCTGCTGCGGTGAGCCAGCCGTGATCCCTGCTCATTTGAACAGCAGACATGTGTGGCTAACAAGCGCTGGTGGATCCGTGATGCACCCGCACCTACTTGTCACTTAGATTGCACTGTCAAAATGTGACAGCTTGATTTAAATGGCCACAGCGGGGATCACGTCATTTCCTGCTGCTTTCGGAAGCCTTGTGATTGGATCAAAGGGAGCTGATGGTTGCTATGGTAGCCTGGGGTCATGTGATGACCCCTGTCGTAGTCATGATGTATTTCATGTAAGAGCCGACAGAGCGCCAGCTGTCACAGGAACGCTGCATGTCTGTGCAGCTCTGATCAAAAGAAATGAACAAGTGATCAGACTGCTGATCCATAAAGTCCCCTAAGGGGACTAGAAAAATAAATAAAAAATACTTTTTTAAAAATATGAAAAAATAAAAAAACTAAACGCTTAAATCACCCCTTATTCACCCCATTGAAAATAAAAAAGTTAAAAAATAAAAAATATACACATATTTGGTATCATCGAGTTCAGCAATGCCCAATCTATCAAAATATAAGATCAGTTAATCTGATTGGTACAGGACTTGACAAGAAACACCAAAATTACAGTGATCAAAACCTAGCATCTGCACAAAAATTACATAATTAAAAACACCACCTAAATGCACAAAAAATAAGCATATACCTGATCCCCAGACCCCAAAAAAGGAGAACACTACGGGTCTCAACTTGTATCATCCTTAGGCATCATACTGACATGTTAGTTATACCATATAGTGAACACAGTGAATAAAATGTCCCAAAAACAATTGTGCAATTGCACTTTTTTTGCAATTTCACCGCACTTCAATTTTTTCCCCATTTTCCAGTACAATATATGGGAAAACTAATGATTTCATTCAAAAGTACAACTTGTCCACAAAAATAAGCCCTTATATGACAAGACTTACAGAAAAAGTTACAGTTCTCGGAAGAAGGGGAGGAAAAAACGAAAACAAAAAACAGAAAAGCACCCAGGGGTGAAGATTAAAGTCTACATCAATGTTGTCAATGGTCTGTTTACCCAGAGTCCACTTTGTGGCATTGTCAGAGTCAGTAGGTTTGGCTTGGGATTTCATAATTTGCCATTGGTTTGCTGGAGGTACAGGATTGGCTATTTAGTGGGGCTGAATGTTTAGCCCAAGCAGGTTTATGATGTCACAGGCTTAGATTTCTTGCGGTGGTCAGAATATGAGGTGTGAGCGTTTCCTGCGGTATGTGAAGTGCAAGAACCAACTATCCAAGAAGCGACACTTGGAGAATAAGAAGTAATCAGTACAAACCACATACGGTAAATACCACCACCAGAACAAAAAAAAAAACAATTAATTGTAGATGTTTTCATAAGGAAAGGCTAAGTTCCCACGATGAGTATTTGCTTTGATTTAAAAGCTGCATATTTTCCTTGCACACAAAACATAACCCCTTATAGGTAAAGCAAAGTGGATGGGACATAAAGAATTTCTTTTTTATGCTGCAGAAACTGATCTTCTCTGCATTTTTGAAAATCGCAACAAATCAATTTCTCTTGCTATAAAAATATGTTTTATTTTTTTTTCCAAATAGACTTGAATATGATGAGGAAAATCCACAGGAAAAAAAACCCTACATGGAAGATCTCTAAATGTGCTTGTAATCTGGGCATTACTTTATCAATATAACTTTAACACAGCAAAAAGGAAAGAGTTAAAAATAAAGCAGCAAAAAAAATGCCATACAAATGGTGTAAAAAAAACATACAAAAAAAGTATTGCAAAAAATGCAAGTAACCTTATACAGTGTGTCCACCCATATCCTGTCCACCACTATTAACTTGAGAACGGCGGCAGCTATAGGCATAGAAGTGGTGTCTACGTATAGTAAAGTAGCCATGCGCTACGCAATGAAACCACCTATAGCGCCATCTGGTGGAAAACAACGGAGTTAGCATTTTTATCTCAAAAACAGAACGAGATAGAGAAAAAAGTGAATTTAATAATTGTAGGGCATCATCAATTCAATACGAATTGACACCTTGCATACAGAAATGCTATGACATGAAACCCATGACCCTCCCCCCAAAAAATTGAATGATGGTCACGCATACGGCGCTCATTTAATTTTGATGCAGAAATGCCGCAGAAAATCTGCAGCAACAAAACCAAACCAAATACTCATTGTGGGCACGTAGCCTAAAGGAACTTCATTGTTGTAAATACATTTGCAATGTTAAAGGGGTTATCTGGCTTATTTTGCTTATTTTTGTTTATTGCACTATTGGGCAACTACCTACCTGCCATGTTGTCAGCCCCTGTCCACAGGCTCAGAGCGGTCATGTGACCGCTCCTGCTGGGATTTTCCTGCTTCCTGTAATGTCACATTGATAGGGGCAGGAGCTTATGCTCATCTTGTAGATGGGCATCACAGCCGGCGTCATGTAGCTGCCATGCTGGGCATGTACAGTGCGCTTGAGTCCCCTTCCCCTGCACACTCCCACACATTTCGTACTCTCCCACACCACTGCTGTGGGACCCGTGAGCTGAGGTGAGGGGCCTGGTACCAGCACTGGGCCCCCTTCTCAGGATCGCAAGTTCAAATGAACCGTCATCACAGATGCCAATACATTTCAAAGCACTGATGAGAGGGAGCGCTGCGCTGCTTCTCATTATTGTCCCACTATCTGTGCTCTCTGACAGTTCAGTACAGCGGTGACGTCACTACTGTACTGATATGGCAAGAGCACAGACAGCGGGTGAACGAGGAGTAGCGGCGAGGACCGAGGAAAGGTGAGTATGTATTTATTTCCTACACGGTGGGGGCGTATAATGCTATAATGGGCTGCAGAGCGATGTGAGGGGGTGCAGAGCATTTTGTGGAGGGGTGCAGAGCGCTGTGTGGGGGGTGCAGAGCCCTTTGTGGAGGTGTGCAGAGCACTGTGTGGAGGGGTGAAGAGTGCCATATTGAGGGTGCAGAGCACCGCGTGGGGTGCAAAGAGCAATGTCGGGGGAAGTAGAGTGCTGTGGACGGTGCAGAGCGCTGTGTGGGGATGCAGAGCGCCATGTGGGGGAATGCAGAGTGCTGTGGGGGGTGCAGAGCGCTGTGTGGGGTTGCAGAGCCCTATGTGGGCTTGTTACTTGCAATTCTGTAGTGATGAGAGGTCAGTGCTGGGAAGAATACTGACAGTCAATGAGTGTGCAGGGGGCGGGGCTGGACAGTGAGGCCGGGCGGTGCCAGCTCTGCCTGTGAGATTTGGCATAGGAAGATTTCCTGTTTGGTTGAGCTGCAGGTAAATAAAGTGTCTGCAGAGAATAAAGGTTAGAAAACAGAAAAAAATAAATGTAGGGATGTTTTATATAACAATACAGCACAGATAAATTCAAACACTTTTTTTAAGCTAATGTTGGACAACTCCTTTAACCCCATTACGACCGCGTTACGTTTTAAAACGGCACTAAAAAAGGGTACTTATTCCTTTCTGCCGTTTTAAAACGGCGGTCGGAAAAAAGGGTCTAGCGCCCCCCAGAGTCAGAAAATTTCCGGGGTCTCAGCTGCCGGGGGTAGCTGAGACCCTGGAGATCATGATTCAGGCCGGTTTTTCCGGTCCCCGCTCACCTGATGACCGGTATACACCGTATACCGATCATCAAGTTATAGTAAATGACCGCGCCGGTAAAAAATCATTTATCTCCCATCTGGCATGATCAAACATGCCAGATGGGAGATAAATCTTTTTCCCGGTTCCCTCCGGTCCCCTCGGTATCCCCAAAGTGCCCCCCCCGACCCCCAACCCCCTCCCGAAAATCCAAGATGGCCGCGCGCATCGGAGAGCACAGCAGCGCGCCGGCCGCATTTACAGTGTTCCTATGGTTTCTGTCGTATGTGCCATAACACATACGACAGAAACCTGCTCCCCAGGCCCTGCCGGGTCCCCCCCTTCCCCCCCCCCCTGGTGTCCCCCGGTGTCCCCCGGTGTCATACATACCGGAGCGCTGATCCCCCGCGGCCCCCTCCTCCTTCTCTGCAGACGCCGGTCACATGTGCCGAGCAGATGACAGCTTCCTGTGTTCAGAGACGCTGGCTGCTGCTCAGCACTGTGCAGCTGTGACCCGGGGAGGGTGGGTGCAGCTTTTTGCACCCACTCTCCTCAAATGGAGGGTCTGCCCTCCTAGAAAATGGGGGATACGTTCCCTGAACGTGTCCCCCATATTCTAGAAGGTCCAGAGGCGACGTGGGACATCCAAATGGATTATAGTGGATTTTTTTTTTTTCTTTTCAATAAATTGGTCAATCAGGGAATGTTTTGGGGAGTGTTTTTTCAAATAAATTTTTTTTTGTTGTCAATTTTTTTTCTTATTACTGTCAATTAGTTATGTCGGGTATCTGATAGACGCCGTGACATAACTAATTGCTGGGCTTGATGCCAGGTGACATTACACACCTGGTATCAACCCCATTCATTACCCCGTTAGCCAACGCACCAGGGCGCGGGATGAGCTGGGGCGAAGCGCCAGAATTGGCGCATCTAATGGATGCGCCACTTCTGGGGCGGCTGCGGCCTGCTATTTTTAGGCTGGGAAGAGTCCAATAACCATGGCTCTTCCCATCCTGAAAATACCAGACCCCAGCTGTCAGCTTCACCTTGGCTGGTGATCTAATTTGGGGGGACCCCACGTTTGTTTGTTTTTTTTAATTATTTATTTATAAATAATTAAAAAAAAAAAAACAGCTTGGGGAGCCCTCCAAATTGATCACCAGACAAGATGAAGCTGTCAGCTGTGGTTTGCAGGCTACAGCTGTCTGCTTTACCCTAGCTGGCTATCAAAAATAGGGGGGACCCCACGTCATTTATTTTAATTTTTTTTTTTTTTTTGGGCTAAATACAAGGCTAGGCATCCTTTAGTGTCACATGAAAGGCACTAAAGGGCGCCAGCTTAGAATATGCAGGGGGGTGGGACGTTATATATGTTTGACATCTATCCATTCATCCACTGTAGCATTTTACGCTGTGTGCCCACAATCAGGGTTTGCAGCGTTTTGGGCGCAGAGTGTTTTCCCTGCGTCCATAACGCTGCGTTGTGCAGTAGAAGCACAGTGGCAGGATTTTTAGAAATCCCGTGCCCACTGTGTTTCTTTTCTCCGCAGCATAAACCGACCTGTGGCGCAGCTTCCCGAGCCTCAGCATGTCAATTTATGCTGCGGAGATGAGTGTTCTTTGCAGGTAGAATAAAACTAAAGTCCACAGCAGCCTGAACCCAAATCGTGGGCATGGGCAGCTGCGTTCTCCCGTGGACAACACTCACATTTCTGCAGGAGGCTGACACTGTGTACTAGACGCCGTGTCGCTGGATCATGGCCACATAGCCTAAAGGCTACTTTACACGCTGCGATATCGGTCCCGATATCGCTAGTGTGGGTACCCGCCCCCATCTGTTGTGCGACACGGGCAAATCGCTGCCCGTGCCGCACAACATCGCGCAGACGCATCACACATACTTACCTGCCCGGCGACGTCGCTGTGACCGGCGAACCGCCTCCTTTCTAAGGGGGCGGTCCGTGTGGCGTCACAGTGACGTCACTGAGCGGCCGCCCAATAGAAGCGGAGGGGCGGAGATGAGTGGCCGGAACATCCCGCCCACCTTCTTCCTTCCTCATAGCGGCCGGGAGGCAGGTAAGGAGAGGTTCCTCGTTCCTGCGGCGTCACACATAGCGATGTGTGCTGCCGCAGGAGCGACGAACTACATCGTTACTGCTGCAGTAACGATAATCGAGAATGGACCCCCATGTCACCGATGAGCGATTTTGCACGTTTTTGCAACGATGCAAAATCGCTCATCGGTGTCACACGCAGCAACATCGCTAATGCGGCCGGATGTGCGTCACCAATTCCGTGACCCTAACGACTCCGCATTAGCGATGTCGCAGCGTGTAAAGCCCCCTTAACAGTGAGAAATTTGTTGCTACAGCAACATTTTTGTGAAGTACCTGTGGATTCAAAATGCTTACTATACTCCTGAATAAAATCCTTGAGGGGTCCAGTTTCCAAAATGAGGTCACTTGTGGGGGGTTTCTGATGTATAGGTACCCAAGGGGCCCTGCTAATGTGACATGGTGCGCGCAATTTACTTCAACTTTTCCAAAATTCAAATGGTGCTCCTTCCATTCCAAGCCCTCCCATTTATCCAAACAAAGGTTTTTGGCCACATGTGGGGTATCCCTGCGCTCACAAGAAATTAGATAACAACCTGTGGGGTACACGTTTTGTTGTTGCCTCTTGAAAAAGTGAAAAATGTGTCGCTAAATCAACATTTTTGTGAAAAAAATGAAAATTTCAATATGGCAACCTAAGCTTATCAAATTCTGTGAAGTATTCGTGGATTCAAAATGCTCAATATACACCTAGATTAAAGCCTTGAGGGGTCTTATTTCCAGAATGGGGTCACTTGTGGGGGACCTCCACTGCTTAGGCACCTCAGGGGCTCTCCTAATGCAACATGGCGTCCGCTATTGATTCCAGCCAATTTTGCAGTCAAACTGCACTCCTTCTCTTCTGAGCCCTGTAGTGTGCCCAAACAGTTGATTTCCACCACATACAAGATATCAACAAACTCAGGAGAAATTGCGCAATAAATTTCATGGTGATTTATTTCCTGTTACCCTTGTGAAAAAAAAAGCTACCTGGTTGAAGTAACAATTTTGTGGTAAAATTTTATTTTTTTATTTTCATGGCTCAACGTTATAAACTTCTGTAAAGCACCTGGAGGTTCAGGGTACTCACCAAACATCAAGATAAATTCCTTGAGGGGCCTAGTTTCCAATATGGGGTCACTTGTGGTGTTTTTTTGCTGTTTACGTACCTTAGGGGTCCTCCAAATGCGACATGGTGCCTGCAATCTTTTTCAGCCAAATTTCCTTTCCAAAATTCAAATATTGCTCCTTCCGTTCCAAGCCCTCCCATTTCTCCAAACAAAGGTTTCAGACCACAAGTGAGGTATCACCGCGCTCATAAAAAAGTGGGTAACAAACGTTGGGGTCAAATTTTTGGAATTACCTCTTGAAAAAGTGAAAAAATTGATGCTAAAGCAACATTTTTGAGAAAAAAATGAAAATTTTCAATGTGACAACGTAACGTTATCAAAATCTGTGAAGTACTTGTGGATCCAAAATGCTCACTATACCCCTAGATAGAAGCCTTAAGGGGTCTAGTTTCCAAAATGGTGTCACTTGTGAGGGGTTTCTGCTGTTTAGGTACCTTAGCGGACATGTAAATGCAACATGGTGCCCGCAATCTATTTCAGCCAAATTTGCTTTCCAAAATTCAAATATTGCTCCTTCTGTTCCGAGCCCTCCCATTTGTCCAAACAAAGGTTTCTGACCACATGTGGGGTATTGGCGCGCTCATAAGAAAGTGGGGAACAAGTTTTGGGGTTCATTTTGTTGTGTTATTTCTTCTAAAAGTGAATAAATTTGGGGTAGAGCAACATTTTAGGTAAAATTTTATTTTTTGCTTTTTTTCATTCCACTTTGCTTTAGTTCCTGTGAAGCACCTGAAGGGTTAATAAACTTCTTGGATGTGGTTTTGAGTACTTTGAGGGGTGCTGTTTTGAGAATGGTGTCACTTTTAGGTATTTTCTGTCACTTAGGCCTCTCAAAGTCACTTCAAATGTGATGTGGTCCCTAAAAAAATGGTTTTGTGAATTTTGTTGAAAAAATGGGAAATTGCAGATGAACTTTGACCCCTTCTAACTTCCTAACCCCAAAACATTTTGTTTCAGAAATTGCGCTAATGTAAAGTAGACATGTGGGAAATGTTATTTATTAACTGTTTTGTGTGACATAACTCTCTGGGTTAAGGGCATAAAAATTAAAAGTTTGAAAATTGCAAAATTTTCAAAATTTTCATCAAATTTCCGATTTTTTCACAAATAAAAGCAAAAAATATCGTTCTAAATTTATAACTATCATGAAGTACAATATGTCACGAAAAAACAATGTCAGAATCACCGGGATCCGTTGAAGCGTTCCAGAGTTATGACCTCATAAAGTGACACTGGTCAGAATTGCAAAAAATGGCCTGGGCATTAAGGACAAAACTGGCTTCGTCCTTAAGGGGTTAATAGAAGCATTAAAATGAGGTTCTAAATGTAAAGAAAGACAAAATCTGTTGCCTGAACCTCTCCTCCCCTCACATATAATAAAGTTTTAGGGTTGAAGTGGAGATTTTTATTAGGTGACTTTATATAAGGTGCTTTCTTCAGATTTTAGAGCAATTCAACATAATTACTTTTTTAAGTTAATGGTTTTAAGTTTACTTTATTGTCATTTTTTTAAAATATTGTGGCCAGGTATTACATAATAATAATAATAATATTTCTTTACTTATATAACGCTATTAATTCCTTATAATCTATAGCAAATTGTTTGAATTTCTATTTAGTGATTGTTTTTTGTGGCATTTGGGTTTTTTGAAGCAATTTTTTAAAGAACAATTGTATATTCTTCTTTTATAATATATGTCATATTCTACATTTTATTGATTTTTAAATGTAAACACAATTTTGCATTTAGGCTACATTTTTATGGGGTTTTTTTCGTATTCATTCTTTATTTTTGCATGAAAGACAATAACATTATATAATACCCACAATAAAAAATATCAACATTTGTTTTATAGAATAGAAATAATGGGGATAGAAGAGAAATATAGGCAATGTTTCCTATCTAGAAAAACTACCTCTGATTCAATAATAATTTTAAATTAAGAATGGGATAAGTACAATTTCATTTAATAAACCACCAGATTCATAAATAATATTAAATTGTATAGGATTATATGATAGGTAGGTCATAGAAAGTAAGTATGTACACAATCAATATACTTACATGTAGGAATATATTTCAGCTGGACTTTTTTGACTGATTGTTGCCCTCTTGTGGCAATACCAACACATAATTGTGGCAATTCTCTCATAAGTAGCAGCACTTTACTTAAAAGTGAAGGATGTTTAGAATATGTTTGATTCAGGTTTGGTGAGTTGAAAATATCAAACTTATTGCTAATGCTAAAAATCGATCAACATTTTCTTATCTGTCTATTTTTGTGACAATAGGCACTAAATAAAAGCACATTGGAAGACAGTTTATTCCCTTGCATAGACATTTACTAAACATTTTATAAAAACATTACTAACCTTAGAAAACATTTATTTTTTATAATATAAAAAAAGTAATACAAAATCCCTAATTATTCTTAAAATTATATTAAAGGGATTCACCACATACTTGGTCAGGTAAACTACAGTATGTAATGCACCTTTAAATCATTCATTATCCTTTTAACATCACTATATTTTAAGCCTATTACTTTTACTATATTTTATGATTATTATTTACTTTTTATGACAGCTAAGAGTGCCTCTCTAGTTATGGTCTTGGGCCTAGAATGAAGATTTTTTTTTCTTTTTCAGTTAATTACACATAAGTTAATTCTAACTCATCAAGTCATATTGCCCTTTGTTTCTGCGCCTCATGTTCACAGCACGCTAACTGTGATTTTATTTCTTAAATGAATAGTACACTTGTAAACAAAAACTTCTGTTATATGCTACAGATAAAAAGTTAGGGATATTTGGCTTTCAGGTGAAATTTATGGATAACATAAAAAGTTCACACTACAGTCATTTTTATAATGAAAAAATGACATTTAAGTAGAAGCATGGTGATTTCCTCATTTCAAACAATTTATTGAAATAAAAGCCAACAACAGTGGTGGGTATAGCACCCCAAAATGTCAATGACTCAATAACTTGTCATGTGGCCTTGAGAGCCAATTACAGCTTTACAATGATGTGTCATACTATTTACAAGTCATGTTATTGCCTTCTGATTAATGGCAATAACTCGACTTCATGCAGAGGCAATGTCAATGGATTAAAGATGTAATTCAAGTAATAGGGGCTTATCACTGTACCATTCACCAAGTGTAGGACTGTTCAGTATTGACTAGACACACCTGCCTACACTGTAATGCCACCACCACCAAAGGTGCATCTAGTGACAAAAGTGGATGATGCATAGCGCTCCCCTTGACATCTCCAACATCTTTGGAGGCCATCATTTCTGCTCAGCGTGAATTTACTTTCATCAGTGAACAGCACTAAGGCCCAATAGTCCCTTGTTCTGCAATATGGTGACGCCTCTGTTTGGTTGTGTGATCAGGTATGTCACCCATGCTGATGTAAAATAGTTATTAATGGTCTAAAGGCTGCTTTACACCAGACAATCTATCGTGCGATAGATCGTCGGGGTCACGGTTTTTGTGACGCACATCCGGCATCGCTGGCGATGCCGGCCTGTGTGACACCTCCTAGCGACGCAGTATCGCTCACAAATCGTAAGTCGTGTACTGCTCGCTAGGTTCCATAATATCGTTCAATTTAGTTGTTCATTGTTTCCGGGGTAGCACACGTCGCTCCGTGTGACACCCCGGGAACGATGAACAGCAGCTCACCTGCATTACGCGGCCGCCGCCGGCTATGTGAAAGAAGGAGGTGGGCGGGATGTTTATGTCCCGCTCATCTCTGCCCCTTCACTTTCATTGGCCGGCGGCCGTGTAACGTCGCTGTGACGCCGAACGTCCCTCCCACTCCAGGAAGTGGACGTTCGCCGCCCACAGCGTGGTCGCACGAGAGGTAAGTATGTGTGACGGGGGTTACTGACTTTGTGCGACACGGGCAGCGATTTGCCCGTGACGCAAAAAGGACGGGGGCGGGTATGATCGATTGTGAAATTGCACAATTGGTCTACCGTGTAAAACAGCCTTTAGACTTGGATGCCTCTCATGGCCCTTAAATGTGCCTGAGTTGTGTTGCTTCAGCATCTGGTTCCACAGGACATTGTTCACAAAGAAGCTGTTGTCAAAGGAAAATGTGGCCAATGGATGTCCAATTCTATGCCTTTCTGTGACTCTT
The DNA here is from genome assembly GCF_048569485.1 of Anomaloglossus baeobatrachus. NCBI lineage: Eukaryota > Metazoa > Chordata > Amphibia > Anura > Aromobatidae > Anomaloglossus > Anomaloglossus baeobatrachus. Next base: position 158,811,437 of record NC_134358.1, on the reverse strand, counting down.
CCAGACTCTTTGTATTTCTGTTGTAACCTGCTGATGACACTCTGTGACACTCTAACATAACGGCCCTGGATAAGGGGACATAGGGGCCTAGGATGGGAAACATTAATAACTAAGGGAAATCAGAATTGGGAACATTATTAAATAAAGAGGACTGAATGGGGGATGTTATTAATAGAGATGAGCGAACCGGTCGCGGTTCGGCTCGAGGTTGGTTCGCCGAACGGACCTCCCGTTCGAGTTCGGTTCGTCGAACGTTCGACGAACCGAACTCGAACTGCATAGGAAACAATGGCAGGCAATCACAAACACAGAAAAACACCTAGAAAACACCCTCAAAGGTGTCCTAAAGGTGACAAACAACTCAAACACATTGGAAAGTGACAAGGACATATACTCATGCGAAAACAAAACAGCTGGACAAGGAAAAAGAGGAGGACACACAGATATAGGCATGGCACGCCCTTCTAAAATCATGTAAAACACCGCAAGGTGACTCCAAGCGGAGTCTCCATTTTTTCCAAAAATTGGGCCACACACACACCCACCCCTTCAGTGGCAGCAGTTGTGCCCCAGTTATACACTTCACAGCTACATTTGCATCAAGCACATTCAAAAATACGCCATTCTTATCCATCCCCAGGATGACACCGGGGTAGGTAGCAAAGTCTTTGCTGACCCATGACTTGTTCATCTTGGCTTCTTTTAAAAACAATGTAAGCAAGGGTTACTCCAAGCGGAGTCTCCCTTTTTTCCAAAAATTGGGCCACACAGACACCCACCCCATCAGTGGCAGCACTTGGGCCCTAGTTGCAAACAGGATGTTTTGATTTGCATCAAGCACATTCAAAAATACGCCATTCTTATCCGTCCCCAGGATGACACCGGGGTAGGTAGCAAAGTCTTTCCTGATCCCAGCTCTGTTCATCTTGGCTTCTTTTAAAAACACATCAAGCAAGGGTTACTCCAAGCGGAGTCTCCCTTTTTTTCCAAAAATTGGGCCACACAGACACCCACCCCATCAGTGGCAGCACTTGGGCCCTAGTTGCAAACAGGATGTTTTGATTTGCATCAAGCACATTCAAAAATACGCCATTCTTATCCGTCCCCAGGATGACACCGGGGTAGGTAGCAAAGTATTTCCTGATCCCAGCTCTGTTCATCTTGGCTTCTTTTAAAAACACATCAAGCAAGGGTTACTCCAAGCGGAGTCTCCCTTTTTTCCAAAAATTGGGCCACACAGACACCCACCCCATCAGTGGCAGCACTTGGGCCCTAGTTGCAAACAGGATGTTTTGATTTGCATCAAGCACATTCAAAAATACGCCATTCTTATCCGTCCCCAGGATGACACCGGGGTAGGTAGCAAAGTCTTTGCTGATCCCAGCTCTGTTCATCTTGGCTTCTTTTAAAAACACATCAAGCAAGGGTTACTCCAAGCGGAGTCTCCCTTTTTTTCCAAAAATTGGGCCACACAGACACCCACCCCATCAGTGGCAGCACTTGGGCCCTAGTTGCAAACAGGATGTTTTGATTTGCATCAAGCACATTCAAAAATACGCCATTCTTATCCGTCCCCAGGATGACACCGGGGTAGGTAGCAAAGTATTTCCTGATCCCAGCTCTGTTCATCTTGGCTTCTTTTAAAAACACATCAAGCAAGGGTTACTCCAAGCGGAGTCTCCCTTTTTTCCAAAAATTGGGCCACACAGACACCCACCCCATCAGTGGCAGCACTTGGGCCCTAGTTGCAAACAGGATGTTTTGATTTGCATCAAGCACATTCAAAAATACGCCATTCTTATCCGTCCCCAGGATGACACCGGGGTAGGTAGCAAAGTCTTTGCTGATCCCAGCTCTGTTCATCTTGGCTTCTTTTAAAAACACATCAAGCAAGGGTTACTCCAAGCGGAGTCTCCCTTTTTTTCCAAAAATTGGGCCACACAGACACCCACCCCATCAGTGGCAGCACTTGGGCCCTAGTTGCAAACAGGATGTTTTGATTTGCATCAAGCACATTCAAAAATACGCCATTCTTATCCGTCCCCAGGATGACACCGGGGTAGGTAGCAAAGTCTTTGCTGATCCCAGCTCTGTTCATCTTGGCTTCTTTTAAAAACACATCAAGCAAGGGTTACTCCAAGCGGAGTCTCCCTTTTTTTCCAAAAATTGGGCCACACAGACACCCACCCCATCAGTGGCAGCACTTGGGCCCTAGTTGCAAACAGGATGTTTTGATTTGCATCAAGCACATTCAAAAATACGCCTTTCTTATCCGTCCCCAGGATGACACCGGGGTAGGTAGCAAAGTATTTCCTGATCCCAGCTCTGTTCATCTTGGCTTCTTTTAAAAACACATCAAGCAAGGGTTACTCCAAGCGGAGTCTCCTTTTTTTCCAAAAATTGGGCCACACAGACACCCACCCCATCAGTGGCAGCACTTGGGCCCTAGTTGCAAACAGGATGTTTTGATTTGCATCAAGCACATTCAAAAATACGCCATTCTTATCCGTCCCCAGGATGACACCGGGGTAGGTAGCAAAGTCTTTGCTGATCCCAGCTCTGTTCATCTTGGCTTCTTTTAAAAACACATCAAGCAAGGGTTACTCCAAGCGGAGTCTCCCTTTTTTTCCAAAAATTGGGCCACACAGACACCCACCCCATCAGTGGCAGCACTTGGGCCCTAGTTGCAAACAGGATGTTTTGATTTGCATCAAGCACATTCAAAAATACGCCATTCTTATCCGTCCCCAGGATGACACCGGGGTAGGTAGCAAAGTATTTCCTGATCCCAGCTCTGTTCATCTTGGCTTCTTTTAAAAACACATCAAGCAAGGGTTACTCCAAGCGGAGTCTCCCTTTTTTCCAAAAATTGGGCCACACAGACACCCACCCCATCAGTGGCAGCACTTGGGCCCTAGTTGCAAACAGGATGTTTTGATTTGCATCAAGCACATTCAAAAATACGCCATTCTTATCCGTCCCCAGGATGACACCGGGGTAGGTAGCAAAGTCTTTGCTGATCCCAGCTCTGTTCATCTTGGCTTCTTTTAAAAACACATCAAGCAAGGGTTACTCCAAGCGGAGTCTCCCTTTTTTTCCAAAAATTGGGCCACACAGACACCCACCCCATCAGTGGCAGCACTTGGGCCCTAGTTGCAAACAGGATGTTTTGATTTGCATCAAGCACATTCAAAAATACGCCATTCTTATCCGTCCCCAGGATGACACCGGGGTAGGTAGCAAAGTATTTCCTGATCCCAGCTCTGTTCATCTTGGCTTCTTTTAAAAACACATCAAGCAAGGGTTACTCCAAGCGGAGTCTCCCTTTTTTCCAAAAATTGGGCCACACAGACACCCACCCCATCAGTGGCAGCACTTGGGCCCTAGTTGCAAACAGGATGTTTTGATTTGCATCAAGCACATTCAAAAATACGCCATTCTTATCCGTCCCCAGGATGACACCGGGGTAGGTAGCAAAGTCTTTGCTGATCCCAGCTCTGTTCATCTTGGCTTCTTTTAAAAACACATCAAGCAAGGGTTACTCCAAGCGGAGTCTCCCTTTTTTTCCAAAAATTGGGCCACACAGACACCCACCCCATCAGTGGCAGCACTTGGGCCCTAGTTGCAAACAGGATGTTTTGATTTGCATCAAGCACATTCAAAAATACGCCATTCTTATCCGTCCCCAGGATGACACCGGGGTAGGTAGCAAAGTCTTTGCTGATCCCAGCTCTGTTCATCTTGGCTTCTTTTAAAAACACATCAAGCAAGGGTTACTCCAAGCGGAGTCTCCCTTTTTTCCAAAAATTGGGCCACACAGACACCCACCCCATCAGTGGCAGCACTTGGGCCCTAGTTGCAAACAGGATGTTTTGATTTGCATCAAGCACATTCAAAAATACGCCATTCTTATCCGTCCCCAGGATGACACCGGGGTAGGTAGCAAAGTCTTTGCTGATCCCAGCTCTGTTCATCTTGGCTTCTTTTAAAAACACATCAAGCAAGGGTTACTCCAAGCGGAGTCTCCCTTTTTTTCCAAAAATTGGGCCACACAGACACCCACCCCATCAGTGGCAGCACTTGGGCCCTAGTTGCAAACAGGATGTTTTGATTTGCATCAAGCACATTCAAAAATACGCCATTCTTATCCGTCCCCAGGATGACACCGGGGTAGGTAGCAAAGTCTTTCCTGATCCCAGCTCTGTTCATCTTGGCTTCTTTTAAAAACACATCAAGCAAGGGTTACTCCAAGCGGAGTCTCCCTTTTTTTCCAAAAATTGGGCCACACAGACACCCACCCCATCAGTGGCAGCACTTGGGCCCTAGTTGTACACTTCACAGCTACATTTGCATCAATCACATTCAAAAATACCCCATAATTAACCGTCCCCAGGATGACACCGGGGTAGGTAGCAAAGTCTTTGCTGACCCATGACTTGTTCATCTTGGCTTCTTTTAAAAACAATGTAAGCAAGGGTTACTCCAAGCGGAGTCTCCCTTTTTTCCAAAAATTGGGCCACACAGACACCCACCCCATCAGTGGCAGCACTTGGGCCCTAGTTGCAAACAGGATGTTTTGATTTGCATCAAGCACATTCCAAATCCACAAGCATTTACTCTCCCCAGGATGACACAGGGGTAGTAAATTCCTTCTGGATCCATGACTTGTTCATTTTGATGAACGTCAGTCTGTCCACATTGTCACTGGACAGACGCGTGCGCTTATCTGTCAGCACACACCCAGCAGCACTGAATACACGTTCAGAGACAACGCTGGCAGCTGGACACGACAAAATCTCCAAGGCGTAACTGGAGAGCTCTGGCCATTTTTCTATGTTTGAAGCCCAAAAGGAGCAAGGCTCCAGTTGCACAGTCATGGCATCGATGTTCATTTGGAGATACTCCTGTATCATCCTCTCCAGCCGTTGAGTATGTGTCAGACTTGTTGTCTCTGGTGGCCTTGCAAAAGAGGGTCTAAAAAAATTATGAAAAGATTCCATAAAATTGCTGTTACCGGCACCAGATACGGTCCTACTGGTACGGGTAGACTGGTGAAGATGACGAGACCGTCCCATGTTTGTCAAGTTACAACTGGGAGATTCCCTCCCTGCACCTGCACGGTTGTTTGGTGGAAAAGCCGAGCTAAGATCGAGTAACAGCTTCTGCTGATACTCCTGCATACGTGCGTCCCTTTCTATGGCTGGAATTATGTCACAAAATTTGGACTTGTACCGGGGATCTAATAGTGTGGCAATCCAGTAGTCATCATCACTTCTAATTTTGACAATACGACTGTCATGTTGGAGGTAGTGCAACAAAAAGGCACTCATGTGTCTTGCGCAGCCATGCGGACCAAGTCCACGCTGTGTTTGTGGCATAGAGGTGCTACCCGTTCTTTCTTCCTCTGACATCTCCCCCCAACCTCTTTCAACTGAAATTTGACCAAGGTCTCCCTCATCCGCTGAGTCTTCCATGTCCATGGACAGTTCGTCCTCCATTTCTTCATGTTCTCCTGCACCTTGCTCAACATTTCGCCTGCTACTATGCGCCCTTGTCGATCCCTGTTCCCCATGGTCCCATGCCTGCTGCGTTGGTGATGATGAACTTCTGGACCTTGGTGATGTTGTTGTCCCTTGCACATATGAATCCTCCTGTAGTTCCTCCCCTTCATGTTGTCCCACCCCCTGACTCCGAATAGTGTTTAGCGTGTGCTCCAGCATGTAAATGACTGGAATCGTCATGCTGATAATGGCATTGTCAGAGCTAAACATATTCGTCTCCATGTCGAAACTGTGCAGAAGGGTGCATAGGTCCTTGATCTGAGACCACTCCATCAGGGTGATCTGCCCCACCTCTGCATCTCGTTGGCCCAGGCTATACGTCATGACGTATTGCACCAGGGCTCTGCGGTGCTGCCACAGTCGCTGTAACATGTGGAGAGTTGAATTCCAGCGTGTCGCCACATCGCATTTCAGGCGATGAACCGGCAGGCCGAAAGACTTCTGTAGCGATGCAAGTCGCTCAGCTGTGGCGCTTGAACGCCGGAAGTGAGCAGACAGTTTTCGTGCCCTGTTCAGAAGGCCATCTAGGCCGGGATAGTGTGTTAAAAATTGCTGCATGACAAGGTTCAACACGTGAGCCATACAAGGTACGTGTGTCACCTTGCCCAGGCGAAGGGCCGCACCCAGGTTTGCAGCATTGTCGCACACGGCCTTACCAGGCTGCAGGTTGAGTGGAGACAACCATTTATTAAACTCGGACCGCAGAGCTGACCACAACTCCTCAGCTGTGTGACTCTTATTACCAAGACATGTCAAGCTAAAGACCGCCTGATGCCGTTGCGCTCGGCTGCCAGCATAGTAATGAGGCGTGCGTGATTCCTTCTGCGCAGTGAGAACGCTGGTGGCCTGACCAGGCAGGCTTGGGGCGGAGGTGGAGGACCCAGATGAGGTGGAGGATGCAGAAGCTGTGGCGGAACTTGGACAGACAGAGGATTGACACACAAGTCGTGGGGACGGCAAGACTTGTGCAGCAGACCCTTCACCATCTATCACCATAGTTACCCAGTGCCCAGTCAGCGACATGTAACGTCCCTGTCCATGCTTACTGGTCCAAGTATCGGTGGTGAAATGCACCCGTTCACACACAGAGTTTCTCAAGGAAGCGGTGATGTTGTGTGCGACATGCTGGTGTAGCGCGGGCACACCTTTCTTAGAGAAGTAGTGGCGACTAGGCATCTGGTACTGGGGCACAGCGACAGACATAAGGTCTCTAAAATCCTGTGTGTCCACTAGGCGGAAAGGCAGCATTTCGGTAGCCAACAGCTTACAGAGGGATAGAGTCAACCTCTTAGCTTTGTCATGGGTCGGAGGAAGTGGCCTTTTATTTGACCACATCTGAGGGACAGAGATCTGGCTGCTGTGTGTAGACGGTGTTGAGTAGGGTGTCCCTGGAAAAATGCAGGTTTGTGAGGAAAGTGCAGGCGGAGACATGATGTTGCCTTCATCCAACGTTGGTGCTATCGATGTCTGAGAGAGCTGTACACACTCACTTGTTTCCCCTTCCAAACCAACTGACGACCTTACAAGCAAACTGCCTGTTGCGGTTACAGTGGTGGAAGTTTTGCGTGGAAAAACAGGTGTGACAGCTGTCCCCACAGTCCTAGAAGATGAAGAGCGCGCGGATGCACTGGAAGGGGCGGGCGGTGGATGGTTCGCTCCGCTAGCCGGCATTGCAGCACGGTGAGCTTCCCACCGGGACTTATGATATTTATTCATGTGACGATTCATGGAAGAAGTTGTCAAACTGCTGAGGTTTTGACCTCTACTAACAGAATCATGACAAATGTTACATATCACATGAGTTGGGCGATCTTTTTCGATGTGAAAAAAGGCCCAGGCTAGGCAAGGCTTAGAGGCCATGCGACCTGTTGATCCACCCCGAATAATGCTCATAGGCAGAGTGGTGGCTGAGGATGCAGTTGTAGACGTGCTACCAGTGCTCCGACTCTGTCCAGGAAGGCGCAAGGTAACTTCGTCGTCGGTTGCATCCTCCTCCACCGCCTCTGTTGACCTCCTCGAGTGCCTGACTGGGGGTTGACAGTAGGTGGGATCTAGAACGTCATCATCAATTGTTGTGTTCGCACTCCCCTCCCCCTCAGACCGAGCCTCTTCTTGCCCTGACCGAATATTTAAGTTGTCATCCCAATCGGGTATCTGCGTCTCATCTTCATCAGTATGTTCCTCATTGTCTATAACCACAGGTGTTACAGTTTGTGACAAAGGGTCAACATTATGCTCAGAAACTTGGTCCTCACGGCCTGAATCTGAGTCACAAAGGTTCTGGGCATCACTGCAGACCATTTCCTGTTCTGTACTCACTGTAGCTTGGGAGCAGACCTCTGATTCCCAGGCTATAGTGTGACTGAACAGCTCTGCAGACTCAGCCATCTCAGTTCCACCATACTGTGCAGGGCTGATGGAGACTTCAGAGCTGGGAGAAATCAAGTGTGATTGGGATGACAACTCAGAGGAATGGTGTTTTTTGGATGCGGTACTTGAAGTGGCTGAGAGGGCACTTGTTGGACCACTTGAGATCCATTCAAGCATTTTCCTTTTTTGCCCATCATCTACCTTTGTTCCTCTTGTTCGTGTCCGTAAAAAAGGGAGCACATCGGATTGTCCACAATAAGTAGTAGACATCTTACTTTTGCTAGTAGATGGTCTATCTTCAGCAGATGATAATGGAGCTTTGGCACCTTCCCCACTGACAAAACCTTTTTTGCCTTTTCCACCACGCCTCTTCCCCTTTCCACCAGCATCTGTCATTTTGCCACTCATGTTGATTGCGACAAGATTGTGGACTGAAAATGTGGTAGTAAAAATTGAGAGGTGGTGAAGATTGCAGTGGTGGTCTAGCTTTATTAACAGCAGAATAATAAAGAATAAATATCCCTGACAATGTAACTTAGTTATAATTCGTTGGAGTGTGCAACGCAGGCAGACGTGCTGCAAATGTCTTGGCACTAGTGGGACTATAGCAAAGTCCAATAGCCACGTATAGGATGCCACTAGGTTCACTGAGTGTGTGCTAGTATAATGGCTTAGTTATAATTAGTTGGAGTGTGCAACGCAGGCAGATGCGCTCTGCAAATGTCTTGGCACTAGTAGGACTATAGCAAAGTCCAATAGCCACGTATAGGATGCCACTAGGTACACTGAGTGTGTGCTAGTATAATGGCTTAGTTATAATTAGTTGGAGTGTGCAACGCAGGCAGACGTGCTGCAAATGTCTTGGCACTAGTGGGACTATAGCAAAGTCCAATAGCCATGTATAGGATGCCACTAGGTACACTGAGTGTGTGCTAGTATAATGGCTTAGTTATAATTAGTTGGAGTGTGCAACGCAGGCAGACGTGCTGCAAATGTCTTGGCACTAGTGGGACTATAGCAAAGTCCAATAGCCACGTATAGGATGCCACTAGGTACACTGAGTGTGTGCTAGTATAATGGCTTAGTTATAATTAGTTGGAGTGTGCAACGCAGGCAGACGTGCTGCAAATGTCTTGGCACTAGTGGGACTATAGCAAAGTCCAATAGCCACGTATAGGATGCCACTAGGTACACTGAGTGTGTGCTAGTATAATGGCTTAGTTATAATTAGTTGGAGTGTGCAACGCAGGCAGACGTGCTGCAAATGTCTTGGCACTAGTGGGACTATAGCAAAGTCCAATAGCCACGTATAGGATGCCACTAGGTACACTGAGTGTGTGCTAGTATAATGGCTTAGTTATAATTAGTTGGAGTGTGCAACGCAGGCAGACGTGCTGCAAATGTCTTGGCACTAGTGGGACTATAGCAAAGTCCAATAGCCACGTATAGGATGCCACTAGGTACACTGAGTGTGTGCTAGTATAATGGCTTAGTTATAATTAGTTGGAGTGTGCAACGCAGGCAGACGTGCTGCAAATGTCTTGGCACTAGTGGGACTATAGCAAAGTCCAATAGCCACGTATAGGATGCCACTAGGTACACTGAGTGTGTGCTAGTATAATGGCTTAGTTATAATTAGTTGGAGTGTGCAACGCAGGCAGACGTGCTGCAAATGTCTTGGCACTAGTGGGACTATAGCAAAGTCCAATAGCCACGTATAGGATGCCACTAGGTACACTGAGTGTGTGCTAGTATAATGGCTTAGTTATAATTAGTTGGAGTGTGCAACGCAGGCAGACGTGCTGCAAATGTCTTGGCACTAGTGGGACTATAGCAAAGTCCAATAGCCACGTATAGGATGCCACTAGGTACACTGAGTGTGTGCTAGTATAATGGCTTAGTTATAATTAGTTGGAGTGTGCAACGCAGGCAGACGTGCTGCAAATGTCTTGGCACTAGTGGGACTATAGCAAAGTCCAATAGCCACGTATAGGATGCCACTAGGTTCACTGAGTGTGTGCTAGTATAATGGCTTAGTTATAATTAGTTGGAGTGTGCAACGCAGGCAGATGCGCTCTGCAAATGTCTTGGCACTAGTAGGACTATAGCAAAGTCCAATAGCCACGTATAGGATGCCACTAAAAAACACTTAGTGTGTGCAAGTATAATGGCTTAGTTATAATTAGTTGGAGTGTGCAACGCAGGCAGATGCGCTCTGCAAATGTCTTGGCACTAGTGGGACTATAGCAAAGTCCAATAGCCACGTATAGGATGCCACTAGGTACACTGAGTGTTTGCTAGTAAAATTGCTTAGTTTAAAAAAGTTGTAGTGTGCAATGCAGGCAGACGTGCTCTGCAAATGTCTTTGCACTAGTGGGACTATAGCAAAGTCCAATAGCCACGTATAGGATGCCACTAGGTACACTGAGTGTTTGCTAGTAAAATTGCTTAGTTTAAAAAACTTGGAGTGTGCAATGCAGGCAGATGTGCTCTGCTAATGTCTTTGCACTAGTGGGACTATAGCAAAGTCCAATAGCCACGTATAGGATGCCACTAGGTACACTGAGTGTGTGCTAGTATAATGGCTTAGTTATAATTCGTTGGAGTGTGCAACGCAGGCAGATGCGCTCTGCAAATGTCTTGGCACTAGTGGGACTATAGCAAAGTCCAATAGCCACGTATAGGATGCCACTAGGTACACTGAGTGTTTGCTAGTAAAATTGCTTAGTTTAAAAAAGTTGTAGTGTGCAATGCAGGCAGACGTGCTCTGCAAATGTCTTTGCACTAGTGGGACTATAGCAAAGTCCAATAGCCACGTATAGGATGCCACTAGGTACACTGAATGTTTGCTAGTATAATGGCTTACTTAGAATGAGTTGGAGTGTGCAGAGGACAAGAGGGTACAGTGGCAGGATTGTGGTGCTCTGGGTAGAGGAATGGAAGCCTGCCTTTCTATTTCCTCCTAATGGTGAAATGCAGGGAGGAAATCCCTGACCTGGGCTACACAGACGCTGTTGCTGTTTGCAGGACCTGTCACTTATGGCTCTCTGACCCTGCCGCTTTGAGCCCTTAAAAGGACTGCTAGAATGTGCTCTCCCTAAGCTGTCTAACGCTGTGTATGCAGCGCATACAGCTGTATCGGCTATAGGACTCAGGAGGACGGAGCTGCGACACTGATGTCTGACACCAAAGACGCAGAAGGCAGATAATGGCGTTCGTGAAGAAAATGTCCGGTTTTATAATGCAGGGACATGTGACATGCAGATCCTATCACACATGCCGTTGCTTCTCTGGCTCAAAGTCCACTTAGGTGTGTGTGTGTCTGTGATTGGCTGACATGCTGGCCCGCCCCACAAGACGCGCGCGCTTAGGGAAGGAAGACAAGAAAAAAAAAAAAAAAAATGGCGATCGCCATTATAGAAACAGCAGTGATCTGAAGGCGCTGTTCACGCACACTATACACTGAAATGTGATAATAGTTTGATTCACAGAGTGACTTACACTATTACAGCAGAAACCAAGCTAGGATTTAGCTGTTTTTTGGCTGCTAGAACCGTTCTCGAACGTTTCTAGAACTATCGAGCTTTTGCAAAAAGCTCGAGTTCTAGTTCGATCTAGAACATGCCCCAAAATCACTCGAGCCGCGAACTGGAGAACCACGAACCACGAACCGCGCTCAACTCTAGTTATTAAATAAAGAGGGGCAGAACGAGCGACATTATTATATAAAGGGAACAGGATGAAAATTGCGAGGTGCATTTGTATTCAGCCCCCCGAGTCAATACTTTGTAGGACCCCCTTTCACTGCAATTAGTGCTACAAGTCTTTTGTGATATGTCTCTACCAGTTTTGCACATCTAAAGGCTAAACGTATTGCCTATTCTGCATTGCAAAATAGGTTTAGCTCAGTGAGATTGGATGGAGAATGTATTTGAACAGCAATTTTTAAGACTTTAGATTGTCATTGGGATTTAGGTCTGCACTTTAACCAGGCCATTTAAATGACTCGCCCACCCCAGGGCCTTAGGTGACTCGGTGTCGGGCCGGACTAGTCTGGGGTAGTCAGCGGTGGAGGGGCCCGATTCCGTGCCCCTGGTGGAGTCAATTAATATGGCGGTATTGGGGGAGATGATATTAATAAAGTTTATGAAAGATTTGTGACACCACCTGTGGTAAATTGCAGCTCTTTAGGGTCGCAGCTGCTGGAAGGGACCTCCGGGGCTGATGTTATGGCAGCTGAGGTGTTTCTTGCTCTCCACAGGTAGAGCGGATACCCCGTGGCAACCTTTGGGTGTTTGGTAAAGTCTATGGTATTGTAGATGCAGTGCAGGATAAAGTAGACAACACAGGGCTTGCAGTTAAGATCTTTATTCACTGTTTTGGTCTTGGTGCTGCAGCAAACCGGTTTCCCACGGTATGCTGGGATCCACTGTCAGGTGCCTCCGCCAATCCCGGGTAGTTCAGAGGTCAATACCGGTGCACCCCTCCTGTGTCTCTTTCCTGACTGACTTCCTAGCCTTGACCGTTGTAGCTGAGCTGGTCTTGGCCTCCACCACAGGGCCTGAACAAAAAGAGCTAACCGAAGTTGTATCTTGCCCCCTTTCACAGGGGATCTGTGGCAGGTTGTGGCCCTGGGTGCTTGCAATCACCCTAGGCCTTTCGGTGTTACTTTTGAGGAATTGTCTTTCTTCCCTCAGTCTAGGGACTGTCCCTGAATGCAGCCAGATTCCTCCACCCGATCTTTCAGTGGAACAGGCCACGAGCCAATATGCCCTTCCGTGGCCCTGGGATCCTTTCTTGCTCGGTGTCACCTGGGCCTAACTAGACTCCAGGATCTCCACCAGGAACTTCCTTCTGTCACTTTATCTTCAGACTTTACTCCTTCACTCTCCTGAGGTAACTACCTCCCTCTCCTCTTCCCTCTCTGCCTCTCCAGACTTGACTGAACTTGAACTTCCTGGTTCCCTTTGTCTACTCTCTTTCTGACTCCTCCCACACACCCACTGACTAGGCCCCACCCACACTATTGGGACCAGAAATGGGACTCACGGCCCCATGAATACATCTATGGGGGTTGCTGCCACTATCCCTGACCCAGTGTATGCCTACCAATTGGTGTGTGCAAGTTTAGTCTGTGGACCGGCATATGACCTCAGGACGGGACATCACACCTCTGGCTGAGGTGCAATATCTCTGTGGCGACAGAAGCCTCAGGGGCGCCACACAAACATATGAATATATTTTGATCTTAGCCATTCTATTGTAACTCTAGGAAAATGTTTAGGGTTGTTGTTTTGACTCCAGTCTCAAGTTTTTGCAGCCTCTAACAGAATTTCCTTTAGGATTCACCTGTTGTTAGCTCCATCCATTTTCTGATTAACTCTGTCCAGCTTCCCTGTCCCTGCTGAAAGTAAACATCCCCATAGCATGAAGCTTCCACCACCATGTTTGATGGTGGCGGTGGTGTTTTCCGGGTGACGTGCAGTGTTAATTTTACATCCCACGAAGGATTTTGAATTCAGCTGAAAAACCTCTTTTTTGGTCTCATCTAACCTGAACACCTTTTCCGACATGCTACCTGTGTCCTCTAAATGTTTTTTTGCAAACTGCAAATGGAACTTCTTAAGGTAAGCTTTAAAAAATATTTTTTTTACCACTCTGCCATAAAGGCCAAATTTTTGGAGTATACGACTAATAGTTTCCCTGTGAATAGATTCTCCCACCTGAGCTGTGGATCTCTGCAGCTCTTCAAAAGTGACTATGGGCCTCTTGACTGCTTCTCTAATTAGTGCTGTCCTTGTTTGGGTTATGAGTTTATGTGGACGGCCATGTCTTGGTAGGTTTGCACTTGTGCCATACTCCTTATATTTTTGCATGATGGATTGAATATTGCTTGAAGAGATGTTCAGAGCTTGGTATTTTTTTTATACCCTAACCCCACTTTTTTCTTCTTCACAACTCTATACTTCACCTATCTGTTGTGTTTCTTGGTTTTCATGATGCAGTTTGATCAAACCTTTGAGGATTTCACAGAAGAGCTGTATTTATGCTGAAAATAATTTACACACAGGTTCATTCAATATACTAATTACATGACTTCTGGGGGCAATTGGTCACACAGGAAGTTATTTAGGGGTATCAGACTATAGGGTACTGAATATAAATGCACATCCCATTTTTCAGATTTAGTTTTGACATTATGTAGAAAACCATGTATCATTTCCTTTATACTTCACAAATATTTAATACTTTGTTGGCATATTACATTAAATCCCAATAAAATAAGTTTAAATAGTCTCATGGGATTAATTGGACCATAAGCAAGCTTGTTTTTCTCGTAATTCAACAAGTATGGAAGGCAGGTAACCATCCGTTTCCGTAACTTCCTAGCTTGGGTGCTCCTCTCTCCAAAGTGTGTAACAGATTTAGTCAGCTCACCGGTTAGTGATGAAGTCCGTTGCAGCAGATTCTGGTTAGTGCCAGCATGGAACATGAGAGAAAATGAAGGGTCCAGCAATCAGAATTTTCATTAAACCATTCTTTTATTGTAGAAAAAAATTAAAATCCTAGAACATAGTAGGAAAAATTCATAAAACATTATTCATAGGGACAACATAACCCTCTAAAATGCATCCCAAAACGTGACGTTAACTACACATGCCACAGCGATGCCACGCGACTAATAGTGTAAGTATTTTTGACAGAAGGTTAAGTTTGTGTTACATGAAAAATGTGAAAAAGTTTACATGGTACTGAGACTTTTTCAAGGCACTGTATTTGATACATTTATAGAAGTGGGAAAGATACTTCTAGAACACAAGAATCAGCTATTCTAAATCTAGAGTGATGTAGAGGTTCAGAGAGTAATAAATATCCAGTAATACAGTGGTGGACATATCATTGGTGCAACCTGTGGCTGCAGAGGCTTACAAGGTCAGGGGGCCTATTTCTACCTTTAAGGCTAAGTTCACACAGGGCATCTTTTGCTGCATTTTTGGTGCATTTTTGAGGTCCCAAAGATGCACCAAAATGCATGCATTTGCTTCTCCCAGGAAAGTCTATGAGATTTCTATTTTGCTGTCCACACTGGGCATCTTTTGTTGGCTGCATCTTGGCTGCATTTTTCAAGATACAGCATGTCAATATTTTTGTGTTTTTACCGCGTTGAGCCCTCCAGTCAATAGATTTGACTTAAAAAACGCATTGGGCAAAATGCGGCAACAACGCGGTAAAATGTGTCAAAAACGCGGTAAAAACACATTGCGTTTTGGATGCGTTTTTGCTGCCGTGCGTTTTTGGTGCATTTTAAGATGCACTTAAGATGCACTGACCAAAAAGATGCCGCATGTGAACACAGCCTAAAACAGGTGGAAATGTGCATTTTTATGTGCTATTTGACTACAAAAGGCCCATATTTTGTTCTTGCACAGGGGCCATCTTCTGTCTGGGTTTGCTAGTGCAGTAGCATATACTGTAGAACTCACATACTCTCAAAATCTCCATTGTTTAAAGTGTATTGACAATATAATAGTTCTTATAAAAGTACGTACATTAAACACTAATAGTACACTTAAGGTGGCCATACATCTTATATGGCACAATGTAGACTGATGTGGAATAAGTGACTTATATAGAGCCAGGAACCTGAATTTCAGATTGATAATGGCAATATCAACATGGACTACAGTATTTTATCTCTATGTACTGTAAGCAACAAAAAATAAATAAATTATCAAGTGAAAAACAAATTAATTTTCAACTGATAAAAATAAAAGCATATTGCAATACACAAAATACATTCTAAATAAATATATATAAACAGTGTTTTTCTTTGAGCTGTTGACAGTTGAGCGCATGTTATTAATTGCCAAATATGCTGTGAAAACAAGCACAAACAAGATGAAAGTTTGAGCAATTTCAGTTGGTTTCAAAACCATAATATCAAATGCTGGTAAGAAAACAAGAGAATGTGGTAACAAGGGTCACATGTATTACAGTTGATCTTAAACAATGTAACAATACACAATAATGAGCAAAGAAGAAACAGAATGTCTGCATAGAAGGCCATCAGCATTTTCTTTAATAAATTGTGTTCAAACAATACAGCATTAGCGAACCTTGATTAATTCATGTAACACTGCCAAGTCCATTGTATAACAGTGCACACGCTTTATGCCCTGACAAACAGGAACCACTTACAGTCAAATCACTTGTTGATGTTTTCGAAAGTTTAATTAGTTTGATGTTTAGTGTATAGAAATAGAAGGAAAAAGTATATTTGCAATTCACCTGAAAATGTTCATCTAGATGTTTAGAGTAGTGGAAATGTGAACTAAGAAAAGACATGTTACTGCATTTGGCTGCTCGGAACATGAAAAAATATACATGAAGGTGATATGGATGAGTGGATGACATTTTGTGTTGCGTTATTTAATACAGTTGACCTAAACAGTATCTTAAAATTAGGTATACAAAGGCAATTGCAATTTGCAGTGTTAGGTCCCCTTCACACGTGTGTTCATTTTCACATATACCGTAGACACCTACACACGCATATCCATTGAAAGCTATGTTGATCTCCACACCCCTGTGTTTTTACATGAACCGTATGTCCATGTGAACTACATGTGTGTCCCTGTGATCCACAGGGGGACATGTCTGTTTTTTCTCAGCAACAAGTAAAGATAAATTGAAAGATGTTTGAAAATGATAGATAGATGATATATATATATATATATATATATATATATATATATATATATTTATATGTATATATATATATATATATATATATATATATTATATATATAGAGAGAGAGAGAGAGAGAGAGAGAAGAGAATGATAGATAGATGGAAAGACAGATAAAAAATTAAATGAAAAAACGATGTGGGGTCCCAACCATTTTTGAAAAGCAGCAGAGGTAAATCAGACAGTTGTGAGCGGATATTATCAGGCTGGGAAAGTCCATGGTTATTTGGCCCTTCCCAGCCTAATAATACTAATCTGCAGCCGCCCTAGAAATGGAGCATCACAAGATGCTCCAATTTTGGTGCTTCGCCTCAGCTCTTCCCAATTGCCCTGGTGCTTTATCCATCTATCTATCTATCTATCTATCTATCTATCTATCATATTTCATCTATGAACATCTATAACACATAAAAATCATTATTCTCTTGAATGATTTTTATTTTTTGTTACGGTATAGGTCACACAGAGGGCACACGGATGCCCTCTGGATGACACAAATGTACACACGGATAGCACACAGAAATCACACAGATGGCACAGAGGTACACACAGATGGTCAAAATGGATTTTGCCACTCATATTTTTTTATGCACACGTGTGAAGGGGACTTTAAAGGGGTTCAAAATAGTTAAATCAGCTTGAAAGAGTAAATTATATAATTGACTAATTTAATTTTAATAGACTAAGTGCCCTGCTTCTTCTCTAGCTTCTCTGTTCACAGGTCATTGTGCTTAAAGGGGTTGTCCAACCTAAATATACAAGCCTGCAGTCACTTTCTGTGCCACTAAAGACAAACAGGAAGGGTAACCCCTAATAATTACACCAATAAACAATGAGCTCCCTGACATCCCAAGACAAATTATTTCACCTTGTTCAAGTTCCTATCCCTGATTTACAATATGCTTTGCCCTGACTAATGCGCAAGACAGCAGGGACACAAGTACTGCTTTATGATAGACAGACAGGCAAAAAAGAAACCTTCAGGCTGCCATCTCCAGAAACAAGTCCAAAGGGATCTTTCTTTCCAGAGCTCAGACCTCTACACTAATACCAAGGTATAGCATCTACCCAAGCTAAGAGGTGAGTATTTATATTAGAGGGAAGTGGATAAAACAGAACAGCGGAGATAGACCAAGAAGCCTTTTAGGGGACTAAAAACAGTTTGAACACTTTCAGCACTAGCGCAAGGGAAATGTGCATGGCTAACATGAATGCAAAGCAGCTGCAAGAGCAGGTGTGCATGTAGCCATGCACTGCGACCTTGTGACCCCCAAGGCCATTTTCTGTCATGATAGCCCCGTTGCACTCACACTTCATGCTATGATGATGTGTCAGGGTTGGGAATGACGAGCACATGACCACAAGTATGCAATATGCTTACTTCAGGCCCCATTTGGACTAGATAGTTGTTGCCTTGCTCAGTACACTTGCATTGAGTGAGACCTAGCCATCTACTTGGAATCTTTCCAAGAATATGTATATTGCATACTCGCAGCCACGTGACTGTGATTCCCAGCTTTTAAATCCGGAATCCTCATAGCATACAGTGTTTGTGATATGAGGATTCACAATTCTGTAGTTACATAGAGTGACTGAAGACTTGTGGATTTAGAGAACTTTAACTACGTCTTATTCCCTCCTTGACATATGATGTACCCTGTATGTTATGGTTGGGAAGGGCTGCCTGACTGATGACGGCATACGTCATGACTTTCATGCATCACCATGACTGAAGGTACTACGATCGCATAAAAGGTACCTGTTGTTTCTGGCTGGAGGGCACTGGGACTCGCGAAGGAAACGATTGACAATCACTGCAATTTAAATGTGTCAGACAATGAAATTGCCTGAAGCATTGAAGTCCAGCTATGGTCAGTGCAAAAACAGCACTGAACATAGACTGGAGCCTGGCAACAGTGGCGTTACCAGCCCCAGCACTGACTGGAGCAATCGGATGATGACATACGTTTGCATCAATCAGTGGGCAGAGATGCCATCTGACCTCGTAGTGACTGCTGTGCTCAGCCTCACTCTCTCTTGGAGATGTGAGGAGAATTGTTCTGCTGATGGATCTTCTGGGACTTGTGGTACTACAAGCTATTTTAGCATGTGCCACCACTTCTGCTGCTGACTAAAGACTTGAAGAAAAAAGGATGATTTTTCATGTCCTGTTCCTGTCCCCTCCTTATTTCTTTACTCTGATCCCTCTCTCCCCCTTTCCTTTCTCCTCCACCCTTCCCTCTCTCCATAACCCCTTCCGTACACCTCTTCTGCCACCAAGTGCTGATTAGCAGTGATGAGCGAGGGTGCTTGGCCCCGCTTGTTACTCAATTAAGCATCAGGGTGCTCAAGTACTCACGAAGCTTGGCTGCATATCGCAGATGATTGGTTGTTTCATTCATGGATGATGTGTGCAGACACCCCAGGAAGAGCCATTTACAGTCTATGAATAGCTCTCACTTGTGTTAAAGCAATGTGTTCAAATGTAGTGCGTCAACAGAAAGAAAAAAAAGTCCTCCTTCCCCTTGGAAATGCTCTCTTTATGGCTGGATGTAGGTGGGCAGAGAGGCAAACTGCCCAATCATTTACTTCCATTATACTCGTTACTTGAGTAGGAGCACTTTCAGAGCTTCTGACCTGCTCGACTCTAGGTAAGAGCACCTGAGCATTTTAGTGCTTGCCCATTTGTACTGATCAGTATATGATCACTGATCAGTACTTGATCGCTATATTTTTGGCAGTTTTTTTCTTCTGTGTCCTTAATGTGCTTAAGAGTAGTACACTCACGTCATTCTCTATGGATTCGTGGAAGCGTCAGTTGTAAAGACGCGAAACGGCCATCGTCTGACGGATTGTGTGTTCCCACCTCCCCACGCCTTTTCCCCTTGACCTGATGGTTGAATAAACAGCATTTTTTATCGCATTTCTGGTGAGTGCCTTCTGTCTCTCCTTCATGGATGCTGATCGGCGTCTGTGCTCGCTTTTGGCCAGGACTTTTATTTATGTATTTTCCTTGTCAATTTTTCTCTCCCCCTTTTCCAACACTTCTGTGCATTTTTCCTGCAGCCGCCAAGCCACTGATCAGTGATGCAGATCACTGGTCAGTATTCATGCTTGCTTTTGGCCAAGCCTTTTTTTCCTGTCCGTTTTTCTCTCCCTCTTTTTCTCCACCTTTACGCATGCTTCCTACATCCACTGAGCTACTGATCAGTGACACACATCACTGATCAGCGTTCATGCTTACTTTTTGCAAGGACTTTTTTTCCTGTCCATTTTTCTCTCCCCATTTTGCAACACCTTCATGCGTGCAGTTGCAGCCACACTGATCAGCATGCCATGCTCACTTTTGGCTAGAACTTTTTTTTCTTCTCTCCATTTCTTCCCCCTTTTTGCATCACATTCGCGCGTGCTTCCTGCAGCCAATGATCAGCGACACACATTACTAATTGTTGTCTGCTCTCGCTTTTGGCCAGAACTTTTTAATTTTTTTCCTGTTTATTTTTTCTGATTTTTTGCAGCACAGCTGTCGTGTTTCCTGCAGCTGTTGAGCACTAATCAGGGAGTAAATCCCTGATTGGAATCTGTTTTTTTTTTCAACCAATGTAAAAAACAAAAAGAAAAAAGGTAAAATACTAACAATTTAAATTAGTTGATAGGGCTAGATTAGGAACAGTAAAAATATAATGTAATCACCATCCTCTAAGGTATATTTTTACTGAATATACTCAAGGTTAGTGTCAGATAGTTCATAGGACTAGATTAGCGATACTAAAAATATTTTGTTTTAATCGCTATCCACTATAGTATATACTCAGAAGAAATTGATCAACAAATATAAGGTCTAATTTTGTATTGTTACCCGTATTAAAATAAAAAAATTGTGACTAAAAGAACATTTTTGTGGCAAAAATGTGATTTTTTTATTTTCATGCCTCAACGTTATAAAAATCTGTGAAACATCTAGGGGTTGAAATCCTCACCCCACATGTAGATACATTCCTGGAGGGGTCTGGTTTCCAAAATGGGGTCACTTATGGGGATTTTTGACTCTTTACGCCCATCAGTGGCTCTCCAAACGTGACATGCATTAATGATTCCAGCCAATTTTGAATTTGAAAAGTCAAATGGCGCTTCTTCCCTTCCGAGCCCCGCCATGCATCCAAACAGTGGTGTTTCACCACATATTGGGGTATCAGCGAACTCAAGAGAAATTGCACAATCAAATGTATAGTACAATTCTTTGTTATAATTTTGAAAATAAAAATATGGGGGCTAAAATAACATATTTGAGGGAAAAATGTGATTTATTTATTTTCATGTCTTAACGTTTTAAAATTCTGGGGAGCAGCTGGGGGACTTAAGTGCTCACCACACATTTCTTGAAGGGTCTAGTTAAAAAAATTGGGTCATTTGGGCTCACACAGAATTTGTACAGATGAATCTGATCAATGGAGTTTCTTGTTTGGTAATCATGAAGTTATAAGTTGGAATTCACTATATAAAAATTATAAGAATTTTTATAACATGAATACAAAACTTTTTTTTTGTGCAGTATTTTTTGGTTCAAATGTGCAGTGTAAGGAAGAACTGTGGTTAAATGGTAAATAAGGTGAAAATATAAAATTGAAGCATGGACATTTTAACATTTAACACATCAGTGGATATACAGTATGTAGTTTAGATGGAAATGCATTGCTATAAATGAGATGTATTGTTAATAATGCAGGTTCTGCCACAACATTGCTGACATTTACAGTGAAAGTAAGATTTGTGTTCTTCTTTCACAAACTGTTTTTCACCACTAGGCTACACCCTAAGCATAGAGAATAAGAGTGGAAGTCATTTATACACAGAAAGCAGTAGTCTATGGATGTCCAGAACCATAGCAAGCACAACAAATATATTGATGTTTGCATAGAATCCTGTTAGCTTATCTAAAATGGAAATAGATTGCACATCCAGCTCTATTCACCTGTTTATTTAGTAAAATGTGTCGCAAACCAACATAAATGTCATTTTATCAATACAGCTAAAATAAATTATCTAACAATTATATACTACAAGACTGAGTATGCAACTGATACTGGATCTGGCATTGTAAAAGGTTACAGATATTCCTTGGCTGGTATGTTTTACCTATCTCTCTATCTCAATAATTTACATCTAAAATGTAAATATACAGAAATTTCAATTATTAATCATGAAGGCAAAATTATGAGTACATTTTAATTACTACTATGTGATTTAGACCTAATGCACACGCAGCAACATTATTCACCTCTTAAATATCAGCTGTGTCGCTGATAGCTGTGCACTAGAATTGGGGATGTGAGTCCTGCATCATCAATTTAATATGTTACCAGCCAGACTACATACGGATGATGAGAGGACAGCAATTTACATACTGAATATATTTTGCTAAGTTTCTTTTGTGTATTATTAGATAGTTTTTCACCTACAACGTGATTTATGTGGGATAGTTTAATTTCTGGGAGATATGTTTTTATACTATTTACTTTCTATATGTATCAACTGTATAAAGTATACAGTGTGGTCCAAAAATAGGTAGACAGTGTAAAGTGAAACTGACTCAGTTGCCCTTAGCAACCAATCAGATTCCACTTTTCATTCTTCACAGACTCTTTGGAAAATGAAAGGTGGAATCTCATTGGTTGCTAAGAGCAACTGAGTCAGTTTCACAGATCCAGTTTTCACAGATAAATCTCCCCCAAATTTGTTTTCTTTTCAGATAATTCAGATAACCCATAATGACAAATAATTTAAATACAGATCAAAGAAAATGGATTTTCAAAGAGTATTGGAAATCTCAAAATGCTGAAACCATTGGAGCAAATTGTTATTATTTTCTGTCCACCTACTTTTGGACCGTCCTTTATATACATTGCACCATGATGAAAGTCTTGATGTGTTCTCACTTTCGGTACAGAATTTGCCTACTTTCTACATGATTTACACACAGTTTGGATTTAACATGCTCTAAAGAAAGGCTTGCCTAGTCGAAATGAGACATGACCGAGGATAATTCCCAAGTTGGATTAAATGATGCTGATTAATAGGGATGAGTGAACCCGAACTGTAAACTTCAGTGTCCGTATGAAACACCTTTTGTTTGCTCCTGAACACCAAACACAGACTTTTGACTGTACGTCTGGTTGCTGATTAGGTTCGTCATCTGAATAGAAAATTGGTGAAAGGTTTCAGAGCAGCCAATCAGCAAGCTTTTAAGTTTTGGACCCTTCTTGAGGCAATGCAACCATGCCAAGTATTGGCATGGTTGGGTTTGACCAGGGAAATGACTGTAAAAAAACAAAATGACATGGGCTGTAAATGGAAGTTAAATGGTACTAAGAGCTGGATAGTTATACATAACGTGTTTCGCATAGCATAAACCTGCAGTCAGACTCTGTTCCGGGCCCGCTAAATAAGATTAATGAATATTTACTACTTCCCCCACCCACCCACTGTGCCAGTGTCTGTGATTGGTTGCAAACTACTATACAGGCCCCCCACCTTGTGTCCACATCTGTGATTTGTTGCAGTCAGTTTGCTGTATGGTAGTGTTAAAATAAATAAATAATAACACAAAATTATGTACACTCCCGTCATATTTTGATAGCCAGCGCAGCCCCCACCTGTGAGTCTTACCATGGCTGGGTATCAAAATAGAGGGAAAAAAGAAGACATTCTTCCTGAGTAACTGGGCTGTGAGTGGCGTTTCAGTGCTCATCCCAGCACAGCATCTCGCGTGCTCCCTCCTTTGCTGCAGAGCGCATGCGAGATGCTGTGCTGTGACGCTAGGCTGTGATGACCAGGGGAAACGTTGCCTACAGCCCAGTCACTCAGAAACTCTGTGGCCCGCCTCAGTTCACGTGACATCACTGGACATCAGAGGTCATGGAGCCCAGGGTCACGTGAAGGGGATGAGCGGACCACACTAACGCACTATTGGCAACACAAGGTATTTGAGAGAAACCTTATTTCTCAACATAATATTGATGTGTTCAGTAATGAAAACGAGTGAACCACCTCTTTAAGCCCCTTTGTAACCAGTTTGGCAGTATATTTTGGATCATTGTCCATTTGGAAGACTAAAAACGAGTGAATCACCTCTTTAAGCCACATTGTAACCAGTTTGGCAGTATACTTTGTATCATTTAAACCAAATTATCCCAATAAAGCTTGTAAGTCGATAAAAACGTTTTTTTATTGATGGTATAGTAAAAAACATAAACACAGACATTAATTAAAAATCAAGGCAAGGGGAGCATGTACTACACCCACAATAGGAACCGTATGTATTAAATAACCTTAGTCCCAGCAGGTCACATAACAACTATAATATGCAACAAGAACATCAATTGAGCAGCTAACATCATCCCCATATAATAATAACAATGGTCTACATTAGATCGCTGCCCATTAAAGTGCTTGGCTCATAACAATACCAGACCTGCTGTCATATCAGTAGTACAAAACTGCTCCCCTGCCAGCCACTCCAACACGTGTTTCACACCGCTTCCTCAGGGAGTGATGTGGAGGCAAGCAGTGAGCGTTCTTATATAGGACCGGCACACATGTGTTAATTAATCAAACACCCCATACTTTCGTATATGGCGCCACCATGCCAGCGCCCAAACCGGAAGCTCAGGAGCGCGTCACCGTCGGCCACGTCACACGCACGCGCACTGGCATGCGATGACGCGGGCGAGGGAGACACGTCCCCTAGCAACCGTCGGGATGCAAACAGGCGGCGCACAGCATGGGGAAAATCATGTGTTTTATAGCCAGGTCACATGACCGCATTGTGAGCCCGCCCTAACAGGAAAACCAGGGACGCACCTCCGCAACCAACCATATAATAACACGGAGGGGGGAGGATGCATCCCATGGAAAACCCAAAAGCGTCAGACAAAATAACATAAACACCGGGCAGGTAACATTCAAAGGGCACTACATAACCCATCCATCAAACATAGCAATCACTCAACAATAACAAACCTTATATCCACACAGTCATCCAAAATGCACAGAATAAGAATAGTGCATGTATAAACGTACACAATAAATTAAAAGGCATATGTATATAAAAATTATATATATAAATAAATATATATATAAAAAATTGTTAATATCTCAATAGGAAAATATGAAAAAGTGGAGAGTGCACGTGAAAGTGACCAAATAAATATAAATAAATATATAAGTAATAAGTGCACAAATGTAAAATATATATATAAACAGTGATAACTGTGTATATGTGTGAGCAAGTGAAAGTGATGAAAAGTGATAACAAAATATATATATAATAAATATACCATATATAAGTGAAATTACGAGGATAAAAAATATGAGGATAAAAAACATATATATATCCATAAAAATAGTGAAAAAGTGAAAAAAAGTAAAAAATAAAGTGAAAAGTGAAAAATGATTAATTTGTATCCGATAAAAAAGTGAGAGTGAAAAATTAGTTTAATAAAAATTGAATACAATAAAATCATACAAAAAAATATATGATCTCATTTGATACTGACCCATGACGATACCAATAAATACTACACTCAACCGCATCACAGACACTAGCAACAATATTGGATTGAAAATAAATACTACACTCAACCGCATCACAGACACTACCTACAGTATTAAATAAACCTATCAATACAATAGCCCTTCCAGAACCGCAAAAGCCCATACCTAAACCTATCTGACGCCAAACCAACTTTATTAAATAAGAAAGCTCACCCCCTATATTGTTAAAACCAATTTACATCAATTCATTTACCACTGTACAATACTAACAAAAAACTATTGCTCCATTTAGTCAATGCAGATTACAGAGTATACAGATCACAGAAAACTACCGAAGCCCCATTGTTCGTTTAGTCCAAAAGGTACAATTGTTCTTAAAATAGTGATCCATCGGCATTCTTTTTGCAGCAAGCGGGTTTTCAAATCTCCACCTCTTAAACCCATATGGATCCGATCAATTCCTTGGACCTTTAATCCCTTCCATGAATCGGGATGTTTATCACGAAAATGCCTAGCCAATGGCTTCAGCTTCTTGATGGCCTCAAAATCATCAGGTCTAACCTCATATGCAGACTTGATATCCCGTATATGCTCTTGAATACGGACTCTTAACTCTCTTGAAGTCATACCCACATACGAAAGTCCACAGGGGCACGTCGCAAGGTATATTACCGCCTCTGTTTTGCAATTTATATGATGAACAACTTCAAATTCCCGTGTTCCCGCGGAGTTCCAGAAGGTTTTGGTCTTCAAAATAACAGGACACACAGAACAACCCCCACACGTCCATGATCCCCATTTCGGACCTGAGGACTGAAAAAGAAAACCAGGCTTAGGAGGAACATAATGACTTCGTACAATAGAATCTCCAATGGTCTTACTCCTTCTGGCTGTAACAGTAGGAACATCAGATATGAACTTTCTGATATCCTGATCCGATGATTCATCGACGATATCCTTTTTATATGGCAAGGATCAAGAACGGCCTTGGATGCGTTTATGCGTACTTTAAATGCAAATAATAACAATATCCGCTTAACCCATAGGATTGAACAGAAGACTATTGACTTCCTTGACCTGAAAATATCTGTGGATGAGGATGGTACTTTGCACACGACGATATTTCGCAAAGAAACAAGTGTTAATGCTTATTTGCATGCAAGATCTGCACATCCAGCTCATGTAATAAAAGGAATACCTACTGGACAGTTCATTCGGGCACGTCGTATTTGTGATAAGGATGAAGAATTTGAAAAGGAGGCAGTGGAGCTCCAGAAGAGGTTCGTACAGCGAGGGTACAAACAAGATTGTATTCAAAAAGGATACAATCGGGCTAGGGGTAGTAAGAGGAGTGACTTACTGATCGCAAAGAAAAAAACTAATGATCAGGAAATTGTTCGCCTTATTACCAACTATCATGGTAGATGGAACGATATGATAAAAATTTTTCAAAAATACTGGCCAATATTACAACAGGATCAGGATATCAGAAAGTTCATATCTGATGTTCCTACTGTTACAGCCAGAAGGAGTAAGACCATTGGAGATTCTATTGTACGAAGTCATTATGTTCCTCCTAAGCCTGGTTTTCTTTTTCAGTCCTCAGGTCCGAAATGGGGATCATGGACGTGTGGGGGTTGTTCTGTGTGTCCTGTTATTTTGAAGACCAAAACCTTCTGGAACTCCGCGGGAACACGGGAATTTGAAGTTGTTCATCATATAAATTGCAAAACAGAGGCGGTAATATACCTTGCGACGTGCCCCTGTGGACTTTCGTATGTGGGTATGACTTCAAGAGAGTTAAGAGTCCGTATTCAAGAGCATATACGGGATATCAAGTCTGCATATGAGGTTAGACCTGATGATTTTGAGGCCATCAAGAAGCTGAAGCCATTGGCTAGGCATTTTCGTGATAAACATCCCGATTCATGGAAGGGATTAAAGGTCCAAGGAATTGATCGGATCCATATGGGTTTAAGAGGTGGAGATTTGAAAACCCGCTTGCTGCAAAAAGAATGCCGATGGATCACTATTTTAAGAACAATTGTACCTTTTGGACTAAACGAACAATGGGGCTTCGGTAGTTTTCTGTGATCTGTATACTCTGTAATCTGCATTGACTAAATGGAGCAATAGTTTTTTGTTAGTATTGTACAGTGGTAAATGAATTGATGTAAATTGGTTTTAACAATATAGGGGGTGAGCTTTCTTATTTAATAAAGTTGGTTTGGCGTCAGATAGGTTTAGGTATGGGCTTTTGCGGTTCTGGAAGGGCTATTGTATTGATAGGTTTATTTAATACTGTAGGTAGTGTCTGTGATGCGGTTGAGTGTAGTATTTATTTTCAATCCAATATTGTTGCTAGTGTCTGTGATGCGGTTGAGTGTAGTATTTATTTTCAATCCAATATTGTTGCTAGTGTCTGTGATGCGGTTGAGTGTAGTATTTATTGGTATCGTCATGGGTCAGTATCAAATGAGATCATATATTTTTTTGTATGATTTTATTGTATTCAATTTTTATTAAACTAATTTTTCACTCTCACTTTTTTATCGGATACAAATTAATCATTTTTCACTTTTCACTTTATTTTTTACTTTTTTTCACTTTTTCACTATTTTTATGGATATATATATGTTTTTTATCCTCATATTTTTTATCCTCGTAATTTCACTTATATATGGTATATTTATTATATATATATTTTGTTATCACTTTTCATCACTTTCACTTGCTCACACATATACACAGTTATCACTGTTTATATATATATTTTTTACATTTGTGCACTTATTACTTATATATTTATTTATATTTATTTGGTCACTTTCACGTGCACTCTCCACTTTTTCATATTTTCCTATTGAGATATTAACAATTTTTTATATATATATTTATTTATATATATAATTTTTATATACATATGCCTTTTAATTTATTGTGTACGTTTATACATGCACTATTCTTATTCTGTGCATTTTGGATGACTGTGTGGATATAAGGTTTGTTATTGTTGAGTGATTGCTATGTTTGATGGATGGGTTATGTAGTGCCCTTTGAATGTTACCTGCCCGGTGTTTATGTTATTTTGTCTGACGCTTTTGGGTTTTCCATGGGATGCATCCTCCCCCCTCCGTGTTATTATATGGTTGGTTGCGGAGGTGCGTCCCTGGTTTTCCTGTTAGGGCGGGCTCACAATGCGGTCATGTGACCTGGCTATAAAACACATGATTTTCCCCCTGCTGTGCGCCGCCTGTTTGCATCCCGACGGTTGCTAGGGGACGTGTCTCCCTCGCCCGCGTCATCGCATGCCAGTGCGCGTGCGTGTGACGTGGCCGACGGTGACGCGCTCCTGAGCTTCCGGTTTGGGCGCTGGCATGGTGGCGCCATATACGAAAGTATGGGGTGTTTGATTAATTAACACATGTGTGCCGGTCCTATATAAGAACGCTCACTGCTTGCCTCCACATCACTCCCTGAGGAAGCGGTGTGAAACACGTGTTGGAGTGGCTGGCAGGGGAGCAGTTTTGTACTACTGATATGACAGCAGGTCTGGTATTGTTATGAGCCAAGCACTTTAATGGGCAGCGATCTAATGTAGACCATTGTTATTATTATATGGGGATGATGTTAGCTGCTCAATTGATGTTCTTGTTGCATATTATAGTTGTTATGTGACCTGCTGGGACTAAGGTTATTTAATACATACGGTTCCTATTGTGGGTGTAGTACATGCTCCCCTTGCCTTGATTTTTAATTAATGTCTGTGTTTATGTTTTTTACTATACCATCAATAAAAAAACGTTTTTATCGACTTACAAGCTTTATTGGGATAATTTGGTTTAAATAGCTGTTGGTTTATCCCAGTTGAATTTTGAATATTTGTGATTTATGGTCAACTCTTCTAATTTTGGGTTTACTTTGTATCATTGTCCATTTGGAAGACTCATTTCCACCCAAGCTTTAAGTTCCTGGCTGATGTCTTGAGATGTTGCTTGAGTATTACCACATAATTTTCTTTCCTCATGATGCCATCTTGTGAAGTGCACCTGTCCCTCCTGCAGCAAAACAACTCTACAACATGATGCTGCCACCCCCATGTTTTACAGTTGAGATGGTATTCTTAGTCTTCAAAGCCTCTCCCTTTTTCCTCCATTTGTAATGAGTGTCATTATGACCAAACAGTTCAATTTTAGTTTTGTCAGATCACAGGACATGTCTCCGAAAATAAGGTTTTTTGTCCTGTGTGCATTTGCAAACATTAATCTGTCCTTTTTATTTTTCTTTTGGAGAATATCTTATAGAGCATTCTTCAATCAATTATCCAAAAATGGAAGGAGTATGGCACAACTGTAGACCTAGCAAGGCAGGCAATTTTTCATTTATCAGATTTAGACCCCCCCCCCTTATACCAAGAGTCATAATCCTTTATTTTCTGTAGATATGTGAGAGCATGTTTTTTGTGGTACAAGTTGTACATTTGAATGACTTAATCCATTTTATCATATGATGTACTAGCAAGCAGAAAAAAAGTTCCAAGTATGTAAAAATAAAAAAGTGCAATTTTTGTAATTATTTTGGGTTTTTTAATTTATAAAGTTCATTTTACAGTAAAAAATATTTGGCAACATAATTTTCCAGGTCAGTACGATTATGGAGATACAAAATATTTATAGCTTTTGTTGTATTTAAATGGTAAAAATAAAATTAGAAATTTGTAAAAAAAAAATAATACATTTTTGCTTGTGTTGTCATTTTCCAAGAGCCATAATGTTTTCAGTTTTCAGGATGTTGAGGGCTTGTTTTTTGCACCTTGAGGCAATATCTTTATTTACATAATTTTGGGTCAGATAGGATGTTTTGATTGCCTACTATTACATATTATTTTTGTTGTCGTGGTGTTTGAAAATCATCAATTCTCGCTTTTTTGTTTTTTTTTCTTGTTATACCGATTGGATTAATTTGTTTTATATTTTGGTAGATCACTCTTTTATGAATGCAGTACAAACAAAATATGTGTATCTTTCTTTTCTTACTTTTCAATGGAGTAAAAGGGCAGTAATTTGAACTTTTATTTTTTTTCATATTTTTTAAAACTTTTTTATACTTTTTACTTTATTTGTTACTCCATTTAGGGTACTTAAACTTGTGATCATCTGATCTCTTCTACTTTACACAGCAATGCCGCAGTCTTGCTGTATAAAGCAGAAAACACTGTCTCCTATGAATATGAGTTAAAGAGTGGTTTTCACAGGAATGTTGACAGACACAGGGGTTTTCAGTAGATTCCTGGTCGTTATGGTAGCCCATCAGTGTCCCTTGATCGCATTACAGGGGCGCTAATGTGGTGTTAAAATAGTACTACCCCCTACTGGCGATTAATAAATGCCACTGTCACAGATTAACAGCATTATTTAACAGATTAACAGCTACCCATGGCTGTTTGAGGCAGGTGATGGCCAAAAATCAGCCATCATCTGGCCTTAAATATGCAAGCTCAACTTCAGAGCCCTTATCAAAGGCAGGAAGCTGACATATAACAGAAATAGTACATCATAAGTCGTTAAGAGGTTAATAGTGTTTAGTGATGAGCGAGTACCAAAAAGCTTGGGTGCTGGAGGCTCGGGCCGAGCATCCCAAGATACTCATGTACTCGGCCCGAGCACCGAGCCCAATGTTATCCTATGGGAGACCCGAGTATTTTTCTGAAATGACCCCCGGCAGCATGAAGAAACCCTAAAAGTGTCACAAAAGTCTCAGAAGAGTGCTCAAATGACATGGCAACAGCATGGGGAAGACCCCTTGAAGCATTTATCACTCAAAAGTCACAGCTGTGAACAATTTTGTCCGGGTTTTACGCCATTTTTACGGACTCACCAGAAAACCTTCCAAAATGACACCAAAATGAATTTTCATGGCGGAAATGTTAAGGGAACATACCCAATAGTGAGATAGAGCTGGTGTGTTACTTTTTGAGATTAATACATGAAAGATTTTACGTAAAACATTGTGTGGCACTCCGATGTCCAAAACGCACGTTTTGTGCTTTTTACTAGCGATGTCGGTCATTTTTTTTTTCATTCTATCTCCCGTCGGTCAGTCTCGCTCTGTCTGTCTCTCTTTGTCTTGTCTGTCCCCCTCTCACAGTCTGTCGGTCATTCTCCCCCCTCTCTCTTACTTACCGTTCCCCGATCACTGCCGCGGCGCTGCACAGCTGTTCACTAAACTCCGGCGGCTTTTCCTCTTTTGAAAAAGCCGGCCGCTCATTAAACAATCTCGTATTCCCTGTTTTCCTGCTTTTCGGCGCCTATGATTGTTTGCAGTGAGACACGCCCCCACACTGAGTGACAGGTGTCTCACTGCACCCAATCACAGCAGCCGGTGGGTGTGTGTATACTGTGCAGTGAAATAAATAATTAAATAATTAAAAAAAACGGCGTGCGGTCTCCCCAATTTTAATACCAGCCAGATAAAGCCATACGGCTGAAGGCTGGTAGTCTCAGGATGGGGAGCTCCACGTTATGGGGAGCCCCCCAGCCTAACAATATCAGTCAGCAGCCGCCCAGAATTGCCACATACATTATATGCGACAGTTCTGGGACTGTACCCGGCTCTTCCCGATTTACCCTAGTGCGTTGGCAAATCGGGGTAATAAGGAGTTAATGGCAGCCCATAGCTGCCACTAAATCCTAGATTAATCATGTCAGGCGTCTCCCCGAGATTCCTTCCATGATTAATCTGTAAATTACAGTTAAAAAACACACACACCCGAAAAATCCTTTATTAGAAATAAAAAACACTAACAAAGTCCCTCATCACCAATTTATTAACCCCGACAAACCCTCCATGTCCGGCGTACTTCACAGTCCTCCAGCGTCGCATCCAGCTGTGCTGCATGAAGGTGACAGGAGCTGCAGAATACACCGCCGCTCCTGTCAGCTTCACACAGCAACTGAAGACAGCCGCGCGATCAGCTGAGCTGTCACTGAGGTTACCTGGATTCAGCGGTGGATGCAGCGGTGGCCGCGGGTAACCTCAGTGACAGCTCAGCTGATCGCGCTACTCACCGCCACACCGGTCAGCTCCATGCAGCAACTGAGGTGAGTAGCGCGATCAGCTGAGCTGTCACTGAGGTTAATCGCGGCCACCGCTGGATCCAGCGGTGGCCGTGAGTTACCTGATTGACAGCAGCTGATCGCGCTACTCACCTCAGCTGCTGTGTGAAGCTGACAGGAGCGGCGGTGTATTCTGCTGCTCCTGTCACCTGCATGCAGCAGAGCTGGATGCGACGCTGGAGGACTGTGGAGTACGCCGGACATGGAGGCTTTGTCGGGGTTAATAAATTGGTGATGAGGGACTTTGTTATTGTTTTTTATTTCTAATAAAGGATTTTTCGGGTGTGTGTGTTTTTTAACTGTAATTTACAGATTAATCATGGAAGGTATCTCGGGGAGACGCCTGACATGATTAATCTAGGATTTAGTGGCAGCTATGGGCTGCCATTAACTCCTTATTACCCCGATTTGCCAACGCACTAGGGTAAATCGGGAAGAGCCGGGTACAGTCCCAGAACTGTCGCATCTAATGTATGCGGCAATTCTGGGCGGCTGCTGACTGATATTGTTAGGCTGGAGGGCTCCCCATAACGTGGGGCTCCCCATCCTGAGAATACCAGGCTTCAGCTGTATGGCTTTATCTGGCTGGTATTAAAATTGGGGGGACCGCACGCCGGTTTTTTTAATTATGTATTTATTTATTTTACTGCACAGTATAGACACGCCCACCGGCTGTTGTGATTGGGTGCAGTGAGACACCTGTCACTCAGCGTGGGGGCATGTCTCACTGCAACCAATCATAGGCGTCTGTGGGCGGGGAAATCAGGGAATATGAGATGACTGTGTGCAGAGCACAGCGCGCCCGCCGGTATAAAGGCTCGGTCACGCTGTGCGGGCCGGCCAATCACTGCAATTCCACAACTAACAGGGCTGTGGCATTGTAGTGGTCTGCCAGCCAATCCCTGCATGAGGGCTGGCTCTCAAAAGAGCGCCAACATGCAGGGATGAAGACCACGAGTACAGCACGAGTATCGCGAAATTACTCGGTACCCGCCGAGTAGCCCGAGTACAGTGATACTCGTGCGAGTACCGAGTAGTAACAAGCATACTCGCTCATCACTAATAGTGTTTTTAAAAACCAAAATGAAATATCATGTGCTATTGCTGGATTTTGAAACTGTGTTCGTTTGGTTTGGCAATTTATGTTTTTTCCAATGTCCAATTTCTGGCAGGGGGAATTAAGTAGTTATAACAAAATATATGAACATACATTTTAGGAGTAAATTGAGACATTTAAAATTGCAGATCTGTTTTGGCACACCTGTTTAAATAGTCAAATTGGAGACATATACATGATGCAGTGAAATTACAGGCAGGGCAGGCCGGTATAGCATTAGTTTTTATGGCCCTCATATAAACCCTGCCTTGCATTTGTGGTTCATTCCATGATTTGTAAAGTTGGCATAAGTGTAATAAATTTTAGAAAGGGACTTAAATGTGATACGCATGGCAAAAATGTTTGTTATACAAAAATATGGTACTTTGTAACTGATGTGTTACTGTGGGAGAAAATAACACTGATACTATAGCAAAAATGGAATATATGTCACATCACTTATCTGAGTTAAAGCAAGATGGTGTAGCCTATAACAGTGACAACATCAGCTTGAGACAGTGTTCGGCTTTATCTCCTCTGCTGCCATAAAAGTTAACCACAAGACGATTTTCCATTTTTTCTCTTTCGTTTTTTACTCCCCTTTTTCCAAGAGCTATGCCTTTTTTTATTTTTCTGTCAACATAACTATAGGAGGACATTTTTTGCATGATGAGTTATAATTTTAAATGAAAACATCCATTTTTTCATGAAATGTAGGGGAAAGCAGGAAATAATTCTAAATTTTGCAAAATAGCTGACCAAAGTACAATTCCACAATAGATTTTTGGGTTTTAGTTTACAATTTCATTATATGGTATAAAGTTCAGTATATGTTAAAAATGACTTGGAAATATAATTCTACAGGTCACTTTGATTACAGTGATACTAACCATGCATAGTTTTTTTTTAAAAAAATTTACAAGTGAAAAAAAAAATTGGAAACGTTTTACAAAAACAGTTTTGCTTGTGTCACCATTTTCCAGGAGTGACAATGTTTAAAATTTTCAATTTATGAAGCTTTGGGAACGCTTTTTTTTAGCACACTGAGCTAACGTTTTATTGATACCATTTGGGGTAGATGTACTTTGTAGTACTCATAGAGAACTTTGAACCTGTGATGATCCAATCGCTTGTGCTATATAAAATAATACCACAGTATTGCTGTATATAGCAAAATATACTCTGGAACTTGGAGGTTAGAGTCAGTTAAAATTTTAGCAACTAGTGTATTGCCTGGTTGGAGTGACCATCACCGAACCATTATCATGTGTGTTAACCACTACTGCTTGTTCTACTCTGATGACACTTCCTCTTCTTTCCCAAAGAGGTAAAAAAATCCATCCCTGAATGTGTGTCAAAGAATCAAACACATGCTCCAAATCATCCTCTAATTTGTCAACTAAACTCTTACCTGGTCAGTTTCCTGCGTACCACCTTGGGATGGCTGCCTTTTAAGAAATTATGGTGTATGCTCAATCTTGTTGGAAGTAACTAACCATCATTTCTCTTAAGCTGGGTTTACACACTGCAACATCGCAAAGGACATCGCTGTAACGTCACCGGTTTTGTGACGCAATAGCGACCTCCCTAAGTCTCTGCTAAGTCGCTGGTGAGCAGTCAAACAGGCAAACCTGGCCAACAACGCAACAGCGATCCGGACCTGCAGAGCGACCTAGCTGGTTGTTGGGGACGTTGATAAGCAGCCTTTTGAAAGGGAAGTTGCTAACAAAGTCGCTGCAAAGTCTTTCACACACTGAAACTTTCCAGCGATGCTTGCTGCACAGCGGGAAACAAAGGACCTAGGGATGGTCCTGAATGATTTGTAACGATTACAACTTCACAGCAGGGGCCGGGTTGCTGATAGGTTTCACACACTGCAACATCGCAAACAACATCGCTATTGCGTCACAAAACCGGTGACGTTACAGCGATGTCGTTTGAGATGTTGCAGTGTGTAAACCCAGCTTTAGAAAACAGTGCATGCTCTTCGCATTCATATGTAGTAGAATGTAGGCCACTCAATTTGTATTTGTGCATCAAAGCTCACTCTACTGCACAAACTTGGAGCAGTAGCTTTAGGCAGAAACAATATATGAGTTTACTGGCCAAACTGGTAAATTTAGCACATCAACCTTGCTTACTTTGCTCATGCAAGATGCATTTTTGTGAAGACGTTTTACAACTTAAATGCATGGGGAACAAAGCCCTACAGCAGACAAGTTGCTGCGGTGCATTAAGTTGGATGATGGCTTCCTTTCTTTTAACTGTAGCTGGAAATTGTCATGAGTGACAATGTCAGGAACATTCTTGCTCCGTTATTGTTGGGCTAAGCAACTCACACTCTCTGCTTGACCCACATACTGAATTTAATTGTACAACATTTGTTTTAGAAGTATATATATGTGAGAAGGGAGGTGGCGATGGCTAGGAAAGTGTCAGATCATTTCTGCTGTTCTTACATTGTAATATGTCGGTAGCTTTGCAAACATAGTACAGTCTGCCTTATTTGTGACTTCTGAAACCTTTGAAGAAGTGACAACATTTGTAAGTAGAGACAAGTGTGGAATGAACAGTGTCATCATGCTCAATTCTATTTTACAAAAAATACACTCACCTGTATGCAAAATGGCATGGAGTAAGAAAATCAATGTGCATATGCTCATCGCTGCTCTATGTGTGTTGGGTACTCTTAAGGTCAATGTTACATGCAGCAGGATTTGGAGGCAGATGAGAAGGATGAGCAACAGGTGGATGTGGGGGCTCATGAGGTTGGCATAAAAAAGTAAGAGGCTGACAATGATTATGACTATGATGATGTTGGCCATGAGAAGAAATTGTCTTCAGTGATGAAATTGAACCACTTGGACCCCTGGTCGTACTAGTCAGTTTGGCAGGCTGTATGCTGTAATGCTTGTGCAGTACAGGGCTATTGTTACCGTTAACACTAGAACTACTGAGGTAGTCATTTTGACTACTTTGCACCATGTATTTCTATATAGGTGTCACGAGTCCAGTAGTTCTAGTGTTAAACAAAAACTATTGAATAGCCATGTTTTTAGACTCTTGCCATAAAACACGATGAGGTAATTGTCTCTGGCTTTTGAAAATAAGTATCCTTTGCATATTACCAGATCCAATGCTCCTCCTCCTTTGCCGGTATTAGGTCTACAAGGAGTAGCCCCAGTAGCAGCAGCAACAGTTATGGTATGTTTAACATGGTGACCCAGTAATTGTATCTTCCATTGCAAAAACCTGACACACTTTGGCAAACAGAGATGCACTTGGTGAGCAGCCATTTTCAGTCAGATCTAGATTGTCTATTTTCTCAGATACAGAATCATGGACTCCTTCAAGAGCAAATTAGAAGAGTAGCAATAAATGGCCAAGTTTGCTATCATTGTATTGTCAAGTCCAGCCTCCAGTGTAATGTCAGAGAAGGTATTCAGCGGGGTCGGTGACTTTGTCACACCCAAGTAGACCAGGCTATCCTCTGAAAGTGTGGAAAACCTTACATTTGTCAAATATGAATCATTCATGGATCGGTGCCAACTTATATTCACATACAGCTGATGACAATGTTAAAATTAGCCATATTGTCTGCCTGCCTCACTGTCCATTTTTTGTCCTCTACACACCTTTCTGCTTCGTCCAATGTGTATGGCCCACACACAGCTTGGCATCATCTCCCTGTTCATATGTCGTTAATTATGTATTATTGGTTCTGATGGGACTTCTGTTGCTGACCTTACACTGCCAGATTTCTCCTTGTCCACTCATCCTAATGCACTGCTGTGCAACTTCTACTGCCACTGTTACTGCACAGCCACATCAGCCATACATCTCATGGATGCTTATTTAGTGTGATTTAGAGTGATGGAATGTTCTGAAGACTATGTGGTTGCCATTACTAGCCCTACACTGCTGGAAATCTCCTTGACAGGCCATTTTAATGTTTTGCCATGCATCTTCTGCTGCTGCAATAGCATAGCCAAACAAATACTGGCTGCCTACCTACTGTGTTTCATAGAGATAGACCAGATTGCTGCTGGTAGTGCCATTGCTTGTTTTAATACTCTAGTGCATGGGTCGGGAACCTATGGCTCGCGAGCCAGATATGGCTCTTTTGATGGCCGTATCTGGCTCGCAGACAGGGCTCCTACCTGTCTATGGGAAGGATCAGGGCCGGCGCCAGCACAATTGAGAGCAATGATGAGAGAGTGAGCGGCGCGCTCTCTCTCTTATCATTCTCCCCGCTGTGACTGTCGGCGTTCTTCTGACAGCTCTGCAGCGAGTGCGGTGACGTCATCACTGCGCGCCTGCTGAGAGGTCAGCGAGCGACAGCAATGGATGATGCGCCGAGGAGACCGGCACTAGTACACATAGGGGCCCGGCAGCCGCTCTGCGTCTATGTGTAGTGCTGCTGTGTAGTGGCCGACCTGTGAGTCAGGGGAGCCCAGTGTCAGTAGAGGGGCCCCTGACCTGGAGAGGCCACCAGCCATGTCTGAGCTGCAGGAGTGCTAGTCCTGACCTGCACAGCAGACGGAATCTCCATCCTGCAGGACCTGCGATGATGTCACGCCCATGTGACTGTGTGGGAGGAGACACAGGATGCCGGGCAGAAAGCAAGAGAACTGAATCCTGAAGGAGATTTGGACACATGACTGGTAATAAGAAAAGAGGGGACATGAGGGTGAGGGGGGCTGCAGGGTGAGGGGCATATGAGGGCTGCAGACTGACAGAAGGATGTGAAGGGGTGCAGAGTGTTTGAGAGGGGTAAGTTGGGGTACAGGCAGGGTGAGATATGTGAGCAGGGTGTGTGTGATATGGGGGGTGCAGGCTGTATGGGAAGCAGGGTATGTGACATATGGGGGTGTAGTGTGTGACATCTGGGGGGTGCAGGCTGTATGGGAAGCAGTGTGTGTGTGTGTGGGATATGGGGGGTGCAGGCCGTATGGGGAGCAGTGTGTGTGTGTGTGATATGGGGGGTGCAGGCTGTATGGGAAGCAGGGTGTGAGAGATATGGGGGTGTAGGCTGTATGCGAAGCAGGGTGTGTGAGATATGGGGGTGTAGTGTGTGTGATATGGGGGTGCAGGCTGTATGGGGAGCAGGGTATGCGACATATGGGGGTGTAGTGTGTGGGATATGGGGGGTGCAGGCTGTATGGGGAGCAGTGTGTGTGTGTGTGTGATATGGGGGGTGCAGGCTGTATGGGGAGCAGTGTGTGCGTGTGATATGGGGGGTGCAGGCTGTATGGGGAGCAGTGTGTGTGTGTGATATGGGGGGGTGCAGGCTGTATGGGAAGCAGGGTATGTGACATATGGGGGTGTAGTGTGTGAGATCTGGGGGGTGCAGGCTGTATGGGGAGCAGTGTGTGTGTGTGATATGGGGGGGTGCAGGCTGTATGGGAAGCAGGGTGTCTGGGCCACTGACAGATACAATTGCTCCAGCGGTCACTTAGTACACAAAGGAGTGTTCCTCTCTGCTGCACTAAGCCACCGCTGGACCTAAACAATAATTCGCTGTAAAATAATAAAATAGATAATTGACATAACTGACAATGCGTTGTGTGACATGTCCAATATTCCAGCTTCTTTCTTCTGCGAATGCCTCAAAGCTGGCATTCTCTCAACATCAGGTGGGAAGAATGCCAGCTTCCAGTCATGCGCAGGAAAAAGAAGAAGCCAGACTGCTGGACTGATGTCATGCATCGCAAGTTCACAATGTAAGTTATTTATTTGATTTTTTTACTGCTAATTACCATTGTTTCAGTCCAGTTGTGGCTTTATACAGCAGGGAGGAGCATTCCTTGCTGTACTAAGTGAACATTGGAGCGATTGATCTGTCAATGGCCCTTTAAACATATTGTACGGCTCTCGCGGAATTATATTTCAAAATATGTGGCGTTTACGGCTCTCTTAGCCAAAAAGGTTCCTGACCCCTGCTCTAGTGTTAGTGATAGTTGTTTCTGTCACTAACATTGGCACTGCACATCTCCACCAGCAACACATATCCTGGCTGCTGCTCAATCTTTTAAAGTGCTAGATTGTATTTAAACAGAGGATTCAATTGCTGGTCCTACACTGCCATACATCTTGTTGCCTACCCTATACAAAAAGAACAGCTCGATGTAGCAAATTTTTTTAGTAATGCGGGCTTTACACGAGACGATATATTGTGCGATATGTCATCGGGGTCGCGGTTTTCGTGACGCACATCTGGCATAGCGCACGACGTCTTCTCGTGTGACACCTCTGAGCGACGCAGTATCGCTCACAAATCGTGAGTCGTGTACTCATCGTTAACTTTCATAATCTCGTTTATTTTCATGGGTGCAGGTTGTTCATCGTTTTCGTGTCATCACACGTTGCTCTGTGTGACACCACGGGAACGATGAACACAGATCCCCTGCGTCCCACGGCACCCACTGGCTTAATGGAAGGAAGGAGGTGGGCGGGATGTTTACATCCCGCTCATCTCCGCCCCTCCGTTTCTATTGCCGGCTGCCGTGTGACGTCGCTGTGACGCCGAACATCCCTCCCACTTCAGGAAGTGGATGTTCGTCGCCCACAGGTCGTCTGGAAGGTAAGTACGTGTGACGGGGTTTAAACAAGTTTGTGCCCCACGGGCAGAGATTTGCCCGTGACATAAAAACGTCGGGGGCGGGTACGATCAATTGTGAAATCGCACAATCGGTCGTCCCGTGTAAAGCAGGCTTAAGGCTTGATGACAACAAACCATTGCTTCTTCACTTAGAACACAAATAGTCACAGTTAGTGTTTGTAATTGTTTACTCATATTGATAATAACAAATCTATTGTAGATCACAAATAAGGGATACTTTTTTTCACTGCGCATGGACAAGCCATCATTTCTTAATTTTCAAAATTTCTATGCACACCTGTTATTGCTTCCTAAACAATATAAGGTATAGACAGAAATATAATGTATATATCTGCTTTCTGGCTTGAGCTCTGCACATTACTGATGGAGACTGACCCTTTCAGTGATATCATCCCTCACAGTGGAACCTCTAGAACTACAAAACGGTTCCTATGGCAACTAAAGTTACCATAGCCTAGAGTATGCCCTTGGGATCGGTGTAATATGTGCAAAATAAGACAGATTTAAAAATGGATTATGTTTGCTCAAATTAGTAAATAAATGTATACATTGTTATAAAACCATTGTTTTTAAATAGCCCTTTAATAATAAAATTAAATGTGTGGCATATGTGTTGGATTGTATGTTGTATAATGGCTGCTGTTAATTAATTAATATGAATAAATATCCATGGAAGTCTAGAAAGCATAAGAAGAGCTTAACTTCACTAGTGATTTGTTATGCTGATAGAATTATTTAATGTGTTGCTTTAGGATGGTGTATAACAGAGGCATAATTAGAATTTTATAGGTCCTGTAATTAGATCTTTGCTGATTAATATATGATAATCAGGGACAGACAACTAATGGAGCTCCAGTTATACCCCACTCTCCCATTAAAGAAAAAATAAATATTCATCAGTCATGGTTAGAGATGAGTAAACCTTTGGAAGTTCGATCCGCTAGGTACATTCAAACCTTAAAAAAGTTTGGTTTTTGACCTCAACTTGATTCAAACCTCAAAGGAAGTCAGTAATTAGGCATTTTGTGGTTTCACCCACATGCTGAAAACCATAAGCAGAACACTTCCGGGTAAGGGTGAGTGGATTTTTTTTTTCTTATTTATGTGTGCACACTGCATCTGATCACACTCATTTTACCCTAAGTGCAAGTTCAAACACTGCAAAGGGCTCGCACAGGGCTGAGCATCACTCATACCTAAGCACAGTGCTGCCCGCTTGAGCGGTTTGCACTCGTAACTCACTGGAATTTCGAACCCAATCTTTGGTTTTTAGAAGTCAGTTTCTGGACCTGAACTCCAAACATCAAACCTCAGGTTTGCTCATCTCTATTCATGGTGTATAAGCGTGCTCACAGAAGTGCATATCTTCCAAATTTACATGCTAAGCAGCACATGCATAGTAATTGTGCACACACTAATGTGTTCCTAACCCCTCCTAGGTGTCCAGTTCTGGGAAGAGTTCTAGTGGTCATGAAATGTTACTATTTATGAGTAGAGTTGAGCGATGTTCGTTTCGAACGGTTCGCCAACTTCAAATTCGAGTGATTTTTGGCGGTGTTCGAGTCGTTCGATGAACTCGAACGATTTGCTTCAAGTTCGGCAGTTCGAAATACGTTCGATAACGGTTCGATCACCAAAAGCGTGGCTTTTCACAGTAAGGCTATGTGCGCACATTGTGTATTTGCATGCGTCCTGCATCCCCAGCACAATCCCTCTCTCTTTCCTACTCACCGATCACGGGCCCGGCGCTGCACGGCTGTCACAAAGCTCCGGCGGCTTTTCCTCTTTTGAAAATGGCTGCCGCTTCATTATTCAATCTGGTATTCCCTACTTTCCCCGCCCACCGGTGCCCATGATTGGTTGCAGTCAGACACGCCCCCACGATGAGTGACAGCTGTCTCACAGCAACCAATCACAGCTGCCGGCGGGTGGGTCTATATCGTGCAGTAAAATAAGTAAATAAATAGTAATAAAAAAAAATGCGGTTCCCCCCAATTTTGATACCAGCCAGGATAAAGCCACACGGTTGAAGGCTGGTATTGTCAGGATGGGAAGCGCCACATTATGGGGAGCCCAACACCCTAACAATATCAACAGGCAGCCGCCCAGAATTGCCGCATCCATTAGATGCAACAGTCCCGGGACTCTACCCAGCTCATTCCGAATTGCCCTGCTGCGGTGGAAATCGGGGTAATAACGGGGTTAATCATGGCAGGCGTCTCCCCGGGATACCTTCCATAATTAACCTGTAAGTGAACGTAAATAAACACACACAGCAAAAAATCCTTTATTTGGAAAAAAAAGACAAAAAAACACCCTCTTTCACCATTTTATTAAAATCCCCAAATACCCCTCCAGGTCCAGCGTAATCCACAGAGGTCCCGCGACGCATTCCAGCTCTGCTACATGAAGCTGAAAGGAGCGCCGTAGAACAGGAGCGCTCTGTGTCAGATCCACGGAGCAACTGACGTGAGCCACGCTGTCAGCGGGGACGTCACTGAGGTAATGCCTGAGTGTGCAGTGAAGATGGGTGTTGTAGTGCCTGCGTGTGTGCGAGGATGATGAGTGCCGTAGTGCCTGTGTGTTTGTGCGAGGATGATGAGTGCCATAGTGCCTGCATGTGTGTGAGTATGATGAGTGCCATAGTG
Organism: Anomaloglossus baeobatrachus; assembly: GCF_048569485.1. Classification (NCBI taxonomy): domain Eukaryota; kingdom Metazoa; phylum Chordata; class Amphibia; order Anura; family Aromobatidae; genus Anomaloglossus; species Anomaloglossus baeobatrachus. Next base: position 158,768,723 of record NC_134358.1, on the reverse strand, counting down.
CCGGTGTATGCGAGGATGATGGGGGTTGTAGTGCCTGCGTGTGTGCAAGGATGATGAGTGCCGTAGTGCCTGCGTGTGTGCGAGGATGATGGGGGTTGTAGTGCCTGCGTGTGTGCGAGGATGATGGGAGTTGTAGTGCCTGCGTGTGTGAGGATGATGCGAGTGGTAGTGCCTGCATGTGTGCGAGGATGATGAGTGCCATAGTGCCTGTGTGTGTGCGAGGATGATGAGTGCGGTAGTGCGGGTGTTTGCCCTCCCATCCATCCATTTATCCATCCCTCCATCCCTCCCTCCATCCCTCCCTCCATCCATTCATCCATCCCTCCATCCATCCCTCCCTCCATCCATTCATCCCTCCCTCCATCCCTCCCTCCATCTCTCCCCATATATTCATCTCTCCCTTCATCCCTCCCTCCATCCATCCCTCTATCCCTCCATCCATCCCTCTATCCATCCATCCATCCATCCCTCTATCCATCCATCCCTCCATCCATCCCTCCATCCATCCCTCCATCCCTCCAACCCTCCATCCATCCCTCCATACCTCCATCCCTCCATCCATCCCTCCATCCATCCATTCATCCATCCATCCATTCATGCATCCATCCCTCCATCCCATCCTCCATCTCTCCATCCATTCTTCCCTCCATCCATTCATCCCTCCATCCATCCATCCATCCCTCCATCCATCCATCCATCCAGTCCATGTGGAAAGAGACGGAAGGCACTCACCAAATATGCGGTAAAAAAAAGCTGTTTTATTCGACCATCAGGTCAGGGGGAAAGGCAAGGCCTTTCATTGGAATGAGCACCGTAGCCAGAAAGCAAGGAAATTTACAAGCCATATAATGCGTGCATAAACCTGAAATGCCAGTGCCAGTGTTTCCTCCTTTCACCATCCATCCATCCATCCTTGCAGCTGAACAATCTGCTTCTGGATTCTTTACTGCAATATAGAGGTCAAGATTACCAAATCTTCCTATTCTTTTCATTAGAGACAGTGGCTCAATAGATAGTGCTACTACCTAAGGAGATTTAGTTCACGAGTTAGAGTCCCGGCCGTCCCGGTAAAAAATTTAATTTATTTTTCATTATTTTTTTCTTTATAATTATAACTTCATTTAATTATACACTGAGGGGAAGAGCCAGACATCAGCTGTGAGCCGCGGGACACACCTTTAAAATTGGAGCAGTTCATGGAATGAAGCTGCATTGCTCTCTCCTCTCTCTCTTCTCTCTCTCTTCTCTCTCTCTTATCTCTCTCTTCTCTCTCTCTTCTCTCCTCTTCTCTCTCTTCTCTCTCCTCTCGCTCTCTCTTCTCTCTCTCTTCTCTCTCCTCTCTCTTCTCTCTCTCTCCTCTCTCTTCTCTCTCTTCTTCTCTCTCTCCTCTCTCTCTCGCCCTCTCTCTTCTCTTTTTTTCTCTCTTTTCTCTCTCTTTTCTCTCTCTCAGACCTGGCGATGATCAGCTGATGCGGTCACCTGACGGAATCAGCTGACACTATAAGTCGAGCGGTGAGGCCAGCTTTTTACCACCTGGCCGGCTAAACGATCAGCTTTTTGGCATCACACCATGAATTTCGGGCTTAAGGCCAGTTAATACAGTCCTGGATGGAGAACAACTCAAAATCTTTGTCCAGCTCACCTGCTTCTCACCGGAGACCGCTTATCCAGGACCGTGCACGGAAAGGAAGGTAGCAGAACTCATATCACGAAACGCGTCCTCAAGTGGGGCAGTTTGATTTAACATGGACTGTTTTTAATAAGGATTTATAAATAAAATAATGAATTTTAAATGAAGATTTTTTCCGTGGACTTGCTTGCTGGAATATTTTTTCTGATCAAGTCCTGGATGGAGTATGCTGAGCCTTGTAGTTCTGCAGCTTCTGTCTGCTGTCTGGAGTAGAGTAGAAAGCAGCTGCAGAACTACAAGTCTCAGCATCCTCCATCCATTTCTGTATGCTGGAGGGGGGAGACAGGGGGAGCAGAACTGCAAGGCTCAGCATACTTCATCCACTAGTGTATGCAGGAGAGCACACAGCAGCTGCAGAACTACAAGGCTCAGCATGCTGCATCCAGGACTGTATGCTTGAGGGAGAGACAGGGGGAGCAGATCTACAAGGCTCAGCATGCTCCATTCACTAGTGTATGCAGGAGAGCAGACAGCAGCTGCAGAACTACAAGGCTCAGCATGCTCCATTCACTAGTGTGTGAAGGAGAGCAGACAGCAGCTGCAGAACTACAAGGCTCAGCATACTCCATCCAGGACTGTATGCAGGAGTTTTTTGCCCACCAAAAAAATGACGTGGGCTTCACCATATTTGTGTATGCTAGCCAGGTACAGCAGGCAGGTATGGCTGCCCCCAACCCCCAGCTGCCTATTTGTACCCGGCTGGAAACTAAAAATATAGGGAAGCCTTTTTTTAATTATTTCTTGAATTTCATGAAATAATTAAAAATAAAAAACGACATGGGCTTCGCCCCATTTTTGTGTCCAGCCAGGTACAACTAGGCAGCTGGGGATTGGAATCCGCAGCACAGGTTAGCCCGAGCTTTCTGGCCCCTCTGCTACGAATTGCAGTCCGCAGCCGCCCCATAAAATGGCGCTTTCATAGAAGCGCCATCATCTGGCGCTGTATCCAACTCTTCCAGCAGCCCTGAAGTCGGGTGGCTTGCTGATTAATAATGGGTTAATACTAGCTTTGTTTTACTAGCTAGTATTAAGCCAGAGATTCTTAATGTCAGGCAAGTTTGACCCGGCCATTAAGAATCTCCAATAAAGGGTTAAAAAAAAGACACCACACAGAGAAAAAATACTTTAATAGAAATAAATACACAGACACACTTAGAGACTCCATGTTTATTACTGCCTCTCATCCATCCACAATCTTGTTCTTCTGTCTTCTTTCTCCTTCAACCCATGCAGCTCTGCTACATCAGACAGCACTGAATGGGAGGAAGACGCTGCTGCTCCCATGCAGTCTAATAACTCAGTGAGTGAGCAGAGACTGCGGGTTGTAAGCGGTGACGTCACCGCTGCCACTGTTGTTAAAGTAATCTGACAGGTGGGTTAGTATAGCAACAGTGCTCCGATCACGTGATTCCCGGTGCCGCAATTCACTGGCTGTGGCAGCCAGTCCCTGCATGTGGGCTGACTCTGTAAAGAGCGCCGACATGCAGGAACGGGGAAGCCTACCATGTGCCAGAGCATCTCGCCGGTACACGGAGATGCTCAAATGAGCACTGAGTACCGGAGAGATGCACTGACAGGACCTAGCATGACGTCTAGCCATGTGACCAGTCTGTGGCCAATGAGATAATAGACACGTGACTAGAGTTGAGCGGATCGGCCATAATCCGGGTCCGGCGGATCCGGATCGGGTTGTCGCCGAAGTCTGGATCCGATATCCGCGGCCATACAAATCAATGGGGAATTGGATCCGGGTCAAGAGAGAGAGAGAGAGAAAAAAAAAATGGATCCGGATCGTGAACCCCGAATCCCGGGTACTGGTCGGACTCGGATCGGGCGCTCAAACCTTGCGGATACGGATTTTGCGGATACGGATCCGCTCAACACTACTCGTGAGTGGTCACATGCTATGACGACGTCACGGAAGGTCCTATCATCAGTGCTGGTTACCGGGAGGGCGCAGCGATGATCGGATGGAAAAGCGGCGGGAGGCAGAGTGCAGGACGCGTCGCAGGGACCTGTAAGTGTAATAGCAATGTTTATTAACTTTATGTGTACATGTATAATGAGTTTTTATGTGTTTCTGTTTGCCTACCATTGTTTTCAATGAGGTTCGAAGGTGTTCATCAAACGTTCTTCGAACGTTCGCCGAACTGAGCCGCCGTTCGACGAACCCAACCGAACTCGAACATGAGGGGGGTTGCTCAACACTATTTATGAGTGATAGATGCTGTTGGCTTCATTAGGACATTCAATGCTGAAGCAATCTTTTCAAATCACACTACATTTTACAATCCTATCTTAGATGCCTAACGATTATTTCTTACACTATTTGACTTGGTTTTTGCACTTACATGCTCTGCCAACTGTGGGATCACATCGACTGGTGGATGCATTTCTGAATCATAGCTAAGGAATTGAATTTACTATAGACGAGCTTCACGGTAGTTGTAGAAGCTTCGCGGTTGATCAATGTCAATTAAAGATGAGTGGATTAGTCATAATTTGAATTTGCCTGCTTGCATGCTATTTCCTGGAAAATTCAACTCATGATATATTTGAGTCCCTCTGCTCCTCACTGTCTCTCATACAGGTCTTACAAAGTCTTCAGATCGCAGCTGCTGAAGCTGATATTCAAAGCTTCTCAAGTTGTGCTATACCTTCTAGTTTTGATGGAAACACAGGAGTGTCGTGCACATGCCCATAAGGTTATAAGGGTTTTTGTGCCAAACACTCTTGAATAGAGATGAGTGAGCCTCTAAAGGCTCGAGTTCGGTTCGTCGAACGGAGGCTGCGTTCGAGTTCGGCTTGATGAACCGTTCGACGAACCTCTCGAACCCCATTGAAAACAATGGGAGGCAAACACAAACACATAAACACACATAGTAAACACGTTCAAAGGTGTCCAAAAGGTGACAAACAACTCCCAAGACACCACAAACACATGGGAAAGTGACAAGGACATATACTCATGCGAAAACATAACAGCTGGAAGGAGTTAAAAGAGGAGGAGACACAGATATAGGCATGTCATGCCCTTCTAAAACCATGTAAAACACAGCAAGGGGACTCCAAGCAGAGTCTCCCTTTTTCTAAAATCTGGGCCCCATAGACACCCCTTCAGTGGCATCACTCGTGCCCCAGTTGTAAACTTGACAGGTATATTTTCATCAAGCATATTCCAAAATACGCCAGCCTTAACTGTCCCCAGGATGACACCGGGGTAGGTAGCAAAGTCTTTGTTGAACCATGACTTGTTCATCTTGGCTCATTTTTAAAAACACCGTAAGAGGTCTCCAAGCAGAGTCTCCCTTTTTTCCAAAAATTGGGCCACGCACACCACTTCAGTGACATCACTTGTCCCCAGTTGCAAACTGGATGTGTTGATTAGCATCAAGCACATTCAAAAATACGCCACCCTTAACTGTCCCCAGGATGACACCGGGGTAGGTAGCAAAGTCTTTGTTGAACCATGACTTGTTCATCTTGGCTCATTTTTAAAAACACCGCAAGAGGTCTCCAAGCAGAGTCTCCCTTTTTTTCCAAAATTTGGGCCACACACACCACTTCAGTGGCATCACTTGTGCCCCAGTTGCAAACTTGACAGGTTGATTTGCATGAAGCACATTCCAAAATACGCCAGCCTTTACTCTCCCCAGGATGACACAGGGGTAGTAAAGTCCTTGTGGTTCCATGACTCTTTCATCTTGATGAACGTTAGTCTGTCCACATTGTCACTGGACAGACACGTGCGCTTATCTGTCAACACACACCCAGCAGCACTGAAGACACGTTCCGAGACAACACTGGCTGCGGGACACGACAAGATCTCCAAGGCGTAAGTGGCGAGCTCAGGCCATTTTTCAAGATTGGAAACCCAAAATGAGCAAGGCTCCAGTTGCAAAGTCATGGCATCGATGTTTATTTGAAGATACTCCTGTATCATCGTCTCCAGCCGTTGACTATGTGTCAGACTTGTTGTCTCTGGTGGCCTTGCAATTGGATGGCCTAAAAAAATTATGAAACGATTCCATGAAATTGCTGTTACCAGCACCAGATACGGTGTTACAGTTTGACTGATAATGACGAGACAGTCCCATGTTTGGTAAGTTACAACTGGGAGATTCACTCCCTGCACCACAGGTGTAGGGTGGAAAAGCTGAGCTAAGATTGAGTAACAGCTTCTGCTGATACTTCTGCATACGTGCATCCCTTTCTATGGCTGGAATTATTTCTCCAAATTTGGACTTGTACCGGGGATCTAATAGTGTGGCAACCCAGTAGTCATCATCACTTCTAATTCGGACAATTCGAAGGTCATGTTTTAGGTAGTGCAGCAAGAAGGCGCTCATGTGTCTTGCGCATCCATGCGAACCAAGTCCTCGCTGTGTTTGTGGCGGCGAGGTGAGATCCGTGATTTCTTCCTCTGACATCTCCCCCCAACCTCGTTCAACCGAAATTTGACCAAGGTCTCCCTCATCTGCTTAGTCTTCCATGTCCATCGAGAGTTCGTCCTCCATTTCTTCCTGGGCTCCTGCAGCTTCCTCAACATTTCGGCTACTACCATGCGCCCTTGTTAATCCCTCACCCCCACCGTCCCATGCCTGCCGCCTTGGTGATGCTGAATGTCTGGACCTTGTAGATGTTAGTATTCCTTTGCGCATATGAATCCTTCTGTACTTCCTCCCTTTCCTTTTGTCTCACCACCTGACTCCGAATTCTGTTTATCGTGTGCTCCAGCATGTAAATGACTGGAATTGTCATGCTGATAATGGCATTTTCAACGCTAAACATATTCGTTGCCATGTCGAAACTGTGCAGAAGGATGCATAGGTCCTTGATCTGAGACCACTCCAGCAGTGGGATCTGCCCCACCTCTGCATCTCGTTGGCCCAGGCTATACGTCATAACGTATTGCACCAGGGCTCGGCGGTGCTGCCACAGTCGTTGCAACATGTGTAGAGTCGAATTCCAGCGTGTCGGCACATCGCATTTCAGGCGATGAACCGGCAGGACGAAAGACTTCTGGAGTGATGCAAGTTGGTCAGCTGCAGCGGTTGAACGGCGGAAGTGAGCAGAGAGTGACCGTGCCCTGTGCAGAAGCCCATCTAGGCCGGGATAGTGGGTTAAAAATTGCTGGACAACAAGGTTCAACACGTGAGCCATACAAGGCACGTGTGTCACCTTGCTTCGGCGAAGGGACGCACCCAGGTTTGCAGCATTGTCACACATGGCCTTCCCTGGCTGCAGGTTGAGTGGAGACAATCATTTACTAAACTCGCTCACAAGAGCTGACCACAACTCCTCAGCTGTGTGACTCTTATTTCCAAGACATTTCAAGGTAAAGACCGCCTGATACCGTTGAGCTCTGCTGCCAGCATAGTAAGGTGGTGTGCGGGATTCCTTGTGCGCAGTTACAACGCGGGTGGCCTTACCAGGCAAGCTTGGGGCGGAGATGGAGGACCCAGACGAGGTTGAGGAGGCAGAAGCAGAGGAGGAACTTCTACATACAGAGGATTGATGCACAAGTCGTTGGAATGGCAAGACTTGTTAAGCAAACCCTTCTCCATCTCTCACCATAGTTACCCAGTGCCAAGTCAGAGACATGTAACTCCCCTGTCCATGCTTACTGGTCCAAGTATCGGTGGTGAAATGCACCCTGTTACACACTGAATTTCTCAAGGAAGCGGTGATGTTCTGTGCGACATGCTGGTGTAGCGCAGGCACACCTTTCTTGGAGAAGTAGTGGCAACTGGGCATCTGGTACTGGGGCACTGCGACTGACATATGGTCTCGAAAATCCTCTGTGTCCACTAAGCGGAAAGGCAGCATTTCGGTAGCCAAGAACTTACAGAGTGTGAAAGTCAACCTCTTAGCTTTGTCATGGCTCGGAGGAAATGGCCTTTTATTGGTCCACATCTGAGGGACCGAGATCTGGCTGGTGTTTGGAGACGGTGTAGAGTAGGGTGTCTCTGGAAAACTGCAGGTCTGTGAGGAAAGTGCAGGCGGAGACATAATGTTGCCTTCATCCAAACTTGGTGCTCTTGGTGTCTGAGAGAGCTCTACACCAGCACTTGTTTCCCCTTCCAAACCAACTGATGACCTGCCAAGCAAACTGCTTGTTGCGGTTAAAGAGGTGGAAGGTCTGCATGGAAAAACATGTGTGACAGCTGTCGCCACACACAGTCATAAAAGATGAAGAGTGTGCGGATGCACTTAAAGGGGCAGACGGTAGTTGGCCCGCTCCGCTAGCCCGCATTTTATCACGGTGAGCTTTCCACTGGGACTTATGCTTGTTATTCATGTGACGATTCATGGAAGAAGTTGTCAAAATGGTGAGGTCTTTGCCTCTACTAACAGATTCCCGAAAATCTTACAGATCACATGATTTGGGAGATCCTTTGCGATGTCCAAAAAGGACCAGGCTAAGCAAGGCTTAGAGCCCATGTGACCTGCAGAGCCACCCTCACTCAGAGGCAGAGTTGTGGCTGAGGATGCAGTTGTTTACGTGCTTCCAGTACTCCTCCTCTGTCCAGGAAGGCGCAAGGTTACTTCGTCATCAGTCGCATCCTCCTCCACCGCCTCTGGTGACCTCCTCGAGTGCCTGACTGTGGGTTGACAGTAAGTGGGATCTAGAACTTCATCATCAAGCGTTGTGTTTGCACTCCCCTCGCCCTCAGACCTAACCTCTTCTTGCCCTGACTAAATAGTTAAGTTGTCATCCCAATCAGGTATCTGCGTCTCATCGTCATCAGTATGTTCCTCATTGTCTCCATTAACAAATGTTACAGTTTGGGAATGAGGGTCTACATTATGCTCAGAAACTTGGTCATCAGTGCCTAAATCTGAGTCACAAAACTTCTGGGTATCACTGCAGACCATTTCCTGGTCTGTACTCACTGTAGCTTGGGAGCAGACCTCTGATTCCTAGGGTATAGTGTGACTGAACAGCTCTGCAGACTCAGCCATCTCTGTTACACCATACTCTGCAGGTCGGGTGGAGACTTGAGAGCTGGGAGAAAGCAAGTGCGATTGGGATGACAACTCAGAGGACTGTTGATTTTTTGATGTTGAAGTTGAGGAGGAGGAGAGGCCACTTGTTGGAGCACTTGAGATCCATTCTAGCATGTTCTTTTTTGCTGCATCATCTACCTTTGTTACAGTTGTTTGGTTCCGTAAAAAAGGTAGCACATCCGATTGTCCACGGAAAGTAGTAGACATCTTACTTTTGCTGGAAGATGGCCTTTCTTTAGCAGATGTTAATGTAGCTTTCACACCTACCCCACAGACACAAACTTTTTTTCCTTTTCCAACACGCCTGTTCCCCTTTCCATCAGCATCTGTCCTTTTGCCACTCATTTTGTTAGTAACAAAATTGGACACTTAAAATATGGTAGCAAAAATGGAGAGGTGGTGTACAATGCAGAGGTGGTCTAGCTTTATTGACAGCTGAAGAACCAAAACTGAGTATCCCAGTCAATTTTATTATGCCCCTAACAGTGGCAGCACAGTTTCAAATTAGAATTGCGTAGCAAAAATGGACAGGTGTGTACCATGCACAGGTGCTGTACAATGATTGCCAGCAAAGGAACTCTAAGGTAGTATCCCAGTAAATTTTTCTATGCCCCTAACAGTGGCAGCACAGTTTGCAATTAGAATTGCGTAGCAAAAATGGACAGGTGTGTACAATGCAGAGGTGGTCTAGCTTTATTGACAGCTGAATAACCAACACTGAGTATCTCAGTAAATTTTCGTATGCCCCTAACAGTGGCAGCACAGTTTGCAATTAGAATTGCGTAGCAAAAGTGGACAGGTGTGTACCATGCACAGGTGCTGTACCGTGATTGCCAGCAAAGGAACAGTAAGGTAGTATCCCAGTAAATTTTAGTATTTAGTAACAGTGGCAGCACAGGTGCTGTACCATGATTGCCAGCAAAGGAACACTAAGGTAGTATCCCAGTAAATTTTAGTATGTCCCTAACAGTGGCAGCACAGTTTACAATTAGAATTGCGTAGCAAAAATGGACAGGTGTGTACCATGCACAGGTGCTGTACCGTGATTGTCAGCAAAGGAACACTAAGGTAGTATCCCAGTCAACTTTAGTATGCCCCTAACAGTGGCAGCACAGTTTGTAATTAGAATAGCGTGGCAAAAATGGGCAGGTGGGTAGAATGCACAGGTGCTGTGGGTCAGTGGACAGCAAAGGAACACTAAGTTAGTATTCCAGACACTTTTAGGATGGCAGAAAAAGTGTCAGCTCTTTGGGGAAATAAAATAGCATGGCAAAAATGGGCAGGTGGGTAGAATGCACGGTTGTTGTGGGCCAGTGGACAGCAAAGGAACACTAAGTTAGTATTCCAGACACTTTTAGGATGGCAGAAAAAGTGTCAGGTCTTTGGGGAAATAAAATAGCGTGGCAAAAATGGGCAGGTGGGTAGAATGCACGGGTGTTGTGGGTCAGTGGACAGCAAAGGAACACTAACTTAGTATTCCAGACACTTTTAGGATGGCAGAAAAAGTGTCAGGTCTTTGAGGAAATAAAATAGCGTGGCAAAAATGGGCAGGTGGGTAGAATGTACGGGTGCTGTGGGTCAGTGGACAGCAAAGGAACACTAAGTTAGTATTCCAGACACTTTTACGATGGCAGAAAAAGTGTCAGCTCTTTGAGGAAATAAAATAGCGTGGCAAAAATGGGCAGGTGGGTAGGATGCTGTTAGGGCCAGGTGGACGGGCAGACCCAGGAGGTGGATCCACTGGGCCGAACACCTTACTGAAGGCAAGGGGTCCGGTAGCCGGAGCACAACAGGTAGCAGGACAGTCCGTTAAAGAGAGTGGAATGTAGAAGTCCCTGGGACCACGGAGTCACTGATGGTAGTCCGGGTGACGGAGCTCAGGTTCGGAGGCCGAGATGTTGTCAGGCGGAGTCCGGAACCGATGGAGCGAGAGGACGGATCACCACAGGGACCAGAGATGGTACGGACTGACGGGATGGCAGATAGTCAGCGTTCGGGGTTCGGGAATCGGCAGGACCAGATGGCGAGGCAGGAGCGGCTCTAGAAGAGAGATAGGTAAGTATACCAGCAGACACAAGGAGACCTGACTCCTAGCTTAGGAAACACGAAGAACAGGCCCCGCCCACTTGGACATTAAACCCCTTTATACCCTGTACCTGTGTGTTCAATATCCTATCAGTGGACGCTGGCCCTTTAAGAAAGGGTCAATGACCGCGCGCGCGCCCTAATGCGCATGCGCGAGGCACAGGTGCCAGAAGCCAGGGCAGGGAGCGGCGAACAGGAGGCAGGGGAGCCGGGCTGGAGCGAAGCTGCCGGCGGACGCTGGGAGCGGGGACCGGGACGCCTGGGGATCATAGGTGAGGGGGCCTGGAGGCTGTGGAGCGGGGGACGCCGGACAGAGGAGCCGGGGAGCGAGCCAGGGAAGCCGGGGAGCGTGGCAGGGGAGCCGGGGAGCTGGGCAGGGGACCCGGGGAGCGTGACAGATGCACGGGTGCTGTGGGTCAGTGGACAGCAAAGGAACACTAACTTAGTATTCCAGACACTTTTAGGATGGCACAAAAAGTGTCAGCTCTTTGGGTAAATAAAATAGCATGGCAAAAATGGGCAGGTGGGTAGAATGCACGTTCTGTGGGTCAGTGGACAGCAAAGGAAGCCTCACTTTCTATCCCTGCTAATGAAAAAATGCAGCAAGGAATTGCCTGAGCTGAGGTAGTCAGACGCTGTAATCTAAAGCCCTACACAGCGTTTGCATGGACCAGCCTAGCAGCTATGGCTATGAACGCCTGTAAATCAGACCTGAAAAGGGCTGAAATAACCAGTAGTCCCTAATCCCTAAAGCGCTGTGTAGATTGCACTGTATCTCTATAGCGCACACAGCAGCAGCAGCGGGAGCGGTGACTGTCACCCACACGCAGCAGACAGATAATGGGGGCGACGTGGAAAATGGCCGTGTCTTATAAGGCAGGAGAGGACATGTGACATGCACAGCCTATGCCACATGCCCTTGTTTGTGTGGCAAAAATCCACTTTGTAGTGTGTTTCTCTGTGATTTGCTGACAGCCTGACCCGCCCCACTGTACGCGCGGTTAGGGGAAAGAAAAAAAATGGCGATCGGCATTATCTCAGCACTCAGCAGCAGCACTGATCTAAACCCCGTCTCCCCCCCGCACACTATACGCTGAATTTTGATAATAGCGTGATTCACAGTGACTCACACTATTACAGTGAAAAGACAGCTACTTACTAGCTAGGCTTTTTGTTGATTGAACCGTTCTCGAACGCTACTCGAACTGTCGAGCTTTTAGCAAAAGGCTCGAGTTCGTCGAGCCTCTCTAACACCCCCCAAAATCACTCGAACAGGAAATTGGCGAACCTCCAGCCTCGAACATCGCTCATCTCTACTCTTGAGCCCTCATCAAAGCCAGAAGTCCCAGGGATTTCAGTGTGACTCAGTTACCTGAAGATGTGGTTAATACTGTATGGATGATGCGGAGGTGAGTAGAAGGATTTCTTAAAACTTTTATGGCCTTTTACAGATCAGAAAAATAGTGGCCAGAGGCGGAAGTGAATTACAAATATCCAGATTTTGGCGAATGCTGATTTTTATATAATTCGATTAGTGTTCAATTCCACTCAAATTTAGTAGCTAATTTCTAGTATTAATGCAAAAGATCTGAATTCTCTTTGAAATCTTAAAATTTTGTATTCACTTGAGGGAAATCTGACTTTTTGTTGTTATTATTTGGAACTCTTTGTAAATTCATATTTACATATTCACACATTATTTAGTTGCTGATTGGTGAAGCTGCTCAGCGTCAGAAACCACTAATCAGATATTGATGATCTATTCCTGCTATAGGTCACCAATATAAAAGTAGGGCCACAACCCTTTAAGCACTAACATACTGTAACTTTGAAGATGCAAAGTGTTCAAGTATGTCATTCTATACATGGTACCTATGAGGAAAACCTCTATGGATGATGCTGGTTCTCTCCATGTATTTGCAAAGTTTCATTGGTGAAACCATTCATGAATAGATTGTACTTTACATATCTAAATTAAAAATAATACACATAATAAAACATATGTACAAACAATTATTATGTGACAATGTTAGGAAGTCACATTGGGAAGTAAAGATCTTCATGTTATTTTGGTATCACACAATAGAGGCTTTATGGATGTTTTTAATTTGCTTTGCTTGTTTTGATCAATAAATCACATTTATTCTGAATGTGCATTTGCAGTTAAAGTGATTTCTCAGATGTATTGATTCATTTTACTATGTGTGTGTTCTTTTGCTGTACTCATTAAAAGTTGTAAAGGGTAAAATAACAATTTCAAAACAATGTCAATGCCTGCAGCTCCCAATAAGATTAGATAAAGAAAGATTGCTTAGTGGGGTTTTCTATAGCCTTTATGTATCTAATCAAATTGATATTTTATATTTTAATATAAAAAAATGGTGAAAAAAACATTCCTGAATAAAGAGACAGTTTACAAAGAGATGACAGAAGGTAAAGAGCTTTTTCATGAATGGTGTTTTATCAATCCACAATGGGCAAGATTATCTATTTACTCAAAAAATCCCATGTCTATTAGAAGCCTTGAACCAGGGGAATTACTACTGAGCATTAGAGCCTGGCTCTTTTGATGCATAGACACATAGCTAAAATCTTTGACAAAACTATTTTTCCATTGTAATAATTAAGACTTTGTGGTTAAAAGAGTTGTTGCAAGGACAGTATGACATTTTTATGTTAGGAGTCGAGCGGACCCATAGAAGTTAGTGTTCGACTGCATTCAGCCAGACTTTAGTTAAAAGTTTGGTCCAGGACCTGGACTTTATCCAAACTCGGCCCCAACCCCGAACCTGATATAAGTCAATGGAGACCCGAACTTTGTGTGCTGTAAGGGTAAGGTGGCTGTAAAATGGTCATAGTAAGGGTTAAGGGGCTGGAAAAGGAAGCAAAATGGGGTCAATTGCCCTGCAAACGAATGTGGATAGTGAATAAATAAAAAAAAAAAGATGTGGATAATAAGCAGCACTCAGCTGTCAGCTTTACCTTGGCTGGTTATAAAAAAAACAGAGGGGATTTCTGCTGTTTTTTAATTATTTAAATAATTTAGAAAAAGGTGTGGACTCTGCCCTATTATTGATATGTAGCCAGGGTAAAGCTTGGGGCTGGTATAATGAAGCTGGAAAGGCCCATAATTATTTGGCCCCTGTCAGTCGGAAAATATCAACCCCCAGCTTCCCTAGAAGTGACGCTTCCTTTAGATGCGCCAATTCTGTTGCTTTGCCTGGTTCTTCCCAATTGCTCTGTTGCGCCAATCAGGGTAATACTTTTTGGGTTGATGTCAGCTGTAAATTGACAGCTGACTTCAAGTCCTGGGGCTAGTAATGGATAGACATCTATCAGACCCATTACTAATCTGGAAAATGTATAGTTAAAAAACACACAAACAGGAAAAAAAGTTAATTTGAATAAACAATCCACAACAGTCCCTTGTTCACCAATTTATTGAATTTAAAAAAATCCTTTACATTTTGACGTAATCCAAATGGTGAATAAATTCTCCCCCCACTCCCTTGGTCACCAATACAGTAGTTCAAAAGAAATCATGGAAGTTCCAAAGTAATCCTTTGGAATAATGCCCCACAGCACCCATCAATTCCCATGGAGCTTTGTTCTGAGAACCTTCTTAAAACAAGGCTCCATAGGTCACTGCTGGTCAGTAGCAGCCCGGAATATCTCAGGAGCTGTTATGTCACTGAGTTACTGACGTAACTAGTAGTGAAAAATCCTATGTTGCCACTGAGCAGCAATTACCTATGGAGCCTCGTTTTGTGGGCCTTCTCAGAATGAAGGTATTGTTGGATGTCGTGTTACATTACTTTTTGGATTACGTCAAAATTACCAGGTTTTCTTTTGAAGTATTAAATTTATGAACGAAAGAGTGTGAAGGAGTCTTTATTCAAGTAAACTTTTTTTTTCTGTGTCTCTATTTTTTTAACTTTATACTTGCCGGGTTAGTAATAGGGGTGTTTTATAGATGCCTATGCATTACTAACCCCTGGGCTTTATGCCAGCTGTTAATTCACAGCTGACATCAGTCCCAAAAGTATTGCCTTAATTGCTACCACATCACCGCAATCAGAAAGAGCTTTGAAAATCACCAGAATTTCTTAATCTAATGGATGCAGCATTTCTGGGGTGGCTGTGGGCTGGTATATTCAAGCTGGGAAATGCTAAATAACCATGGCCTTCTCAGAATGATAATATCAGTCCCAGCTATCTGCTTTACCTTGTCTGGTTATAAAAAATAGAGGTTACCCCACGCCATTTTTTTCAATTATTTATTTATTTAAGATGTAGAGTCCCCCTCTATATTTGCTATATTTGATAACCAGCCAAAGTAAAGCAGCTAGCTGAGCACTAATGTTATCAGGCAGGGAAGGGCCATGGATATTGGACCCTTCCTAACCTGATATCAAACTGCAGCTGCTATTGCTTTACCTTTCTCTGGTAATCAAAATAGGGGTGACCCCCCCAAGTCCTTTTTAAAAAAAAAGTAAGTTAAGGACAAGGAGGGCAGGTAAAGCAGTCAATAAGTAGAAAACAGCGCTCAAATTAATAGGAACAGTAAAGACCAGCTATTTATATTTGCCAGGTACTTACTACAGCTCACATCACAGCTGCTGCTCAATACTAATGAAAGTTGTAGTAAGTACTTTCAAATGTGATTAAGCTGTTCTTTACTGTTCCCATCAAATTCACAGCTGACATTAATCCCACAAGTATTACCCCGATTTCCACCACACCAGGGCAAGAGCTAGGCCAAACTAATGCATGCACCATTTTTGGGGTGGCTGTGGGCTGCTGTTTTTAGGCTGGGAAGGGCAAAATAACTATGAGCCTTCCCAGCCTGATAATACCAGTCCCCATTTGTCTGCTTTACCTTGTCTGGTTATAAAAAAAAGGGAGAACCACACACTGTTTTCTTTAATATTTAAAAAAAGAATTAAAAAAAATGGCATGGGATCCCCTCCATTTTTTATATTTAGCCAAGGTAAATCTGACAGCTGAGGGTAGCAGGCCATAACTGTCTCTTGAGCATGCATTGATTATCAAAAATAGGTGGGAGCCAATGGTATTTTAGTTTGTTTTTTAAACTTTATTGTTCACTGCAGAGTACAGTCATTTTAAACATTTTAAAAGTTTGTGTTTCAGTCAGAGACCTGGACACCCGATGTCCAGTATGAACCCCTTACCAGTCGGGTTCGCTCATCCCTAGTTAGGACATAAAAAATGGTAAAATATTTAAATAAAAAATGTACCAGTGTATAGCTATTGCTATTACATACTTTTTATGGTAACTTATGGGGCTCTTTTCCCTAGAATATCTACCCATATGTCCAGTTCTTGCGAGAGAAGTTTCCTCTACAGCACTGATTATTTTTGGCTGGCTGTACAATAGCTAGATTTACTGCCACTACTGTATGTACAAAAAGATCTGGGAAGCAGGACTGGATTATTGATAATATATGACCACTGGTACTGGGCAAACTCTATGGTAGAGTTAGTTCCAATTGATTCACAGGGCCTTGGCCATTGGCCATGTCACCAATTTGTGACCTCTAGACAGAAACCCTAAAAACTATCTAATACCTCCAAGCATCTGAGGGTGTTCTTTTGACCTGCTTGCCTGGCAACTTGTCACCATTCTGAAAGCTTCTGTCCTGTGACTACAGATTACAAATGTGGCTATTAGACCAGGTTGTGTGAATTGATTGACACCAGCTTTGCTCAAAAGATCTTAGCATATCAACAATGGCATAACAACACAATAACTATAGACCTTGTATTGCAATTCACAATCTAATCTTCCTAAGCCTAGATTCACAAGTAAAGTTTTCCAGACTCAAAAAATGTTTTTTTGAAAGTTGATCACAGTTCAGCCATTACTTTTTTCAGTTTTATGGGACTCTAAGTCCCATAAAACGTAAATGGAGTTGTGGTTGACTATGCACAAAACCATTCACAAGGGGGATTTTGGGATCCCCATAATAGGGATCAATGGAGGTCTCAGTAGTTGGGACATACATTTCCATTTAGCACATATTCTGCTGAGATGTGATGAATAAATTTATTTGGAAAAGCCCTTTAAACAATGGACCATAATTGCTTTATACTGCTACTATGAATCGAAACTCGTACTTACATTACCAAACTAATAGCAGTTTTCTTGGAAATCAATTAGCATGCCAGTGTTTTGTGTTTTTTTTGATTGGGGAAGGAAAGTGTGTCTGGAGTAAACTAATGCGACAATATAAACCTTATGTAGAAGATGAGGTAATTAAAGTAATGACCTAAGTGTTAAAATGTAGCTTAGGTAAGCACCGAGATCCAATATTGTACAGAGCTAAAGATGATCGTAAAATGATCATTAAGTTACAGCGGAATTCGAATTGAGGTCTAAAAAAATTATATTTATGCCATTACCCAAGGGCAGTTGTTACCTGCTACTGATTTTCCGCAGTGTTAGCTGCTTTTCAGCTCTGTTCCATTAGAGCTCAACTATTATCAATGACTGCACCATGGTTGCATGGAAATCTATCTGCCTAGGGAGTTATGAGATGAGCCTGAAATGCTTCTCATGCTTCAGGATCATCAATGGTTAAGACAACATGTCTTTGAATTGTGGGATGATTTCATTTACATAAAAGATAGAATCATTATAGTCTAGTAAGAACTAATCCAACAATGGGAAAAGCAATAATCACTTGTGCCAATTGCTACACGTATACCACACCCAATTCACTACAATAAGAGGAAATCTGGAGCATTGCTGAGAAAAGCTGTATAGTATTTTTAAAATGTGTTCTTTCTCTGGGAAAAGTGCAATACTTTTTTATTGCATGTGATACAGTAAATCAATTTCTTTAAAATCAAATAAGATGAACTCCATGTAACCTGTTAACGATGAGTTTGTAAGAAAGTAGCAATGTTTTTTTTTCATCAAACTTTGCATAAATTAATGGTATAAGCTAATATATGAAACTTTGTAACAGATCTTATCAGAGGAAAAAGCTACTTTCTATAGATAAAAGTTGTTTTTTTTCCTCTCCCCTTGCTCCTGAACTCATCATCCACAGTTCAATTCTGTTATGGTGAAATCATCTCCCATTAATCTCTAAGCAGAGGGGAGAGAGAAAGAACACTCAGCACAGAAGGGAGACCTGACAGACACAGGCAAAAGGAGGTCACTTTAGTGCTGCTTTCACAGCCAAACTTCTCAGTACTTCTGTAAAATGTCTTCCATGGTGCGCTCTACTACTGCTTCTGTTTGTGCACTACAGAGAAAGAAGAGCAAGGAAAATGCAGGGTACAAGTCATGTAATGGCCATTAATTGTGTTATTTTTCACATAACAGCTCAATGTGTAAAGGAAGTCGGGACCCGACAAAGCACACGTGAGCGGAAAATGGCCGCCGTCGTCTCTGACGCCCCCTGCATCCGTCCCTGCTTTGTGATGTCTATTTCTTAAAGAATAAATGAAGATTTTTACTTGGTGAGTGCCACACCCTATCTTCTATTCCGGAGTTATTATATGTGTTCTAATGGAGAGTGTTGCACCACAGGTGCTTTTTTCAGTCTCTGTCGTGACCTATTGTTGCACTGCATTACTTAAAAATGGATGAGGAGCAGTGAATGGGATTTTAGTGCCGGACTTTTCTTTCTTTGGGTAAAGTTACATGAAATGACAGGTAAACTATAAGAATAATTAACATTTATATGTCACTAAGTAGAAACACTAGTGGCCTCCTAGAAAGGATACCAGAGTTCATTCTGTAATAGATAAAATGAGTATCTGCTCCTTCTCTCAATAAGAGAAAAAAAATATATAAAATTATTCTATGTGCTGAACCCTTGCACCCATAAAAATAGCTTCAATAAACAATCCACCCAAAAGACTGGACTACTCAATGATATAGCTTCAAAAATGATATAAAATGGAGTATAGAGTCTACTGCAGTATTGGGGGATAAGCAGTAAAAGACAAGGCCAATAAGTAATACATTAGGAAATAAAGTACAAAAAAATCTTTAAGATAAAATGAGTATATTGCATTACTCATAGAAGATATTTAGTATTAACCCTAGAACGCATACCTGGGGCCTCGCAGGCCTGCTAGGTCATTTGTTTTCTATGGTAGATTGAATTGCTTGCGCGTTCTAGGGTTAAATTCTGATGGTCGCTGAAGTGTAATGGTAATTTTATAATAATTTATCCGGTTTGGGAAACCATGTGGTCCACAGCAATACCAGGGCTGTATGAAACACTTTGCTAGACACACACTGCAGCCGGTAGCATGAAATTGAAGTGATATGGTTAGTGGAGCTCCCTTGACTAGTGACGACCCAGCCGTGCTATTAGTGGCATCTCTAATGTCCAATATCTGCTGTTGTTGTTATATGTTTCAGACGTCTTTGGCTTCAGAGAACTTAGTAAATGAATTTGATCACTTCCAAAGCTATACTGGATGTTGGACACTAGATATTGCTATGTGTTCTTGCATCCTGATGAAGAGGCATGTGTGCCTTGAAACACATTGATAAATAAACCAAACAGAATATTTTACGATCCTAGACTCATCTCATCTTGGCTCCGCAGAGGAACCACATTCATTCCCATTCATCTAAATATCACTATTACTACAGCTGTGATGTCACATTTCAAAGCTGATCCCATGCAGATCAATGCTACTGGCTAAAGTGCAAGTCTAGCAAAGCATTTTATTTGGACCTGCTACTGCTGTGGAACATACAGTTTGCCAAACTGGATGAATTATTTATAACATCAACATTCCTCTTCAGTGATCATCAAAATTTAACCTAATAAAAAAACTGATGGCACATCCTACCTTTCTAATGTGAACAGGTGAAAACTGAAAATGAAAAACAGCAACAAAAAGGAGACATTTGCACTCTGTAGTGCTAAGATATGTGGAACAATAAATATGGGAATGTAGAAATGCATTACTGCTATGAAAAAACATGTAAAACTTGAGATACTTAGCACACAAAAATGGACATATTTATGTGAGCCCAACAACCAGCAGCAAGGCAACCTCATTGTTGTTGGGTCCCTATCAAACTAATGCCTCTCTCTGGGTTAAAAAACCCTACAATTTATGGGCAGAGAGGAACCTGCAAATGGAGAATTAAAATCGCCTGATGCTGAAACACAGGAGTGCTCAATCAGAAGGCATGACCCTGAAATCTAAGAAAAAGACTGATGGCACATCCTACCTTTCCAATATGAACATGTGCAAACTGGAAATGAAACACAATAACGAAAGGAAGTGCTAAGATATTGTATGTGGAACAATGAATATGGGAATATAGACTTGCATTACTGCTATGAAAAATCATGTAAAAATTGAGATACTTAGCACACAGAATTGCAGGTTTTATGTGAGCCCAACAGCCAATGGCAAGGTGACCTAATTTCTGTTGGGTCCCTATCAAACTATTGTCTCCATTGGGTTAAAAACCCTGCAAATGGTTAATTAAAATCACCTGAGGCTGAATAGCAGGAGTTTTCAATTAGAAGACATACATTTAATATCATCTATGACCAGTGCAATCATTCTTATCTTACTTTTCTAGTCGTCTGAAGAGATATAGGACCAGAATTTATTTCCAGTTTATTATTTATTGGCTTTTTCCTATACTGTTTATCCACCTATGCAGCAGTTTACTGTACTCAATTTTATACAATATTGGGGTAATAACTTTCAGGTATATTCAGTGCTTTGAGTAGCTTGTTTTATTGCAACTATTCTTAAAAGGTTGTTTATTCTGTTCCATAGAAAACTTTTATGTACAACATTTATAAGTCGACTACAACATAAAGGCAATGGACCCAATTAATTGTAGCACTTGTCGACTTTTTGTCTACTAAATTTTGCCTACTTTTTGATGTTTTTTTTTGCCTAATTTTCATTTGTGCCTAACTCTTTTTTTAATTTTTGCCTTCATTGAAGTCTATTTTACACCGCCTGTTTTTTTTCTAAAATTTACTAGTTTGGAAGAAGTTTGGGGCTTCCAATTATTTTTTATTTTTTCATCAAATACAACTTTTTAAAAAGATGCAAAATTTGTCTTAAATGCATTCCAGTCTGCCTGAAATCATTTTATGTACAAGTTATTTTAACTAAAATGTTGTCAAATGTGCTACTTCCTGTGCTAAAAATTTGCAAAACAGGTCAATTCAAAATAAAGATTATTTTTTATTTTGTGCAAAATTCATGAACTACATTCCTTTAAAGCATGTGTCATCTACAAGGCCACTTTCCCTATGATTATACCGATAATGAAAACCAAGACTGCCTTTATGAGTATCCGGGGGTTTAAGCCTTCATCTTTTACAATGCAAGAGAATGAAGAGACAGGGTTATTGGAAGCTTGAACCTTTCGCATTCTCAACCCATCTTCCTCCTTCATCTTGATGTCTTCTCATAGACTCTGGATTTTGCTTGCAGCCGCTTTTTATCTTCTTACAACTTCTTATGCTTGGGGTCGTCCAGACTGGAATTTATGGATTTAAACATATAGGTGGATTCTGTCTTTGTTAAGCTGCTAGAGAGGACCTTGTTTGCTTCGCCTTCATGAGGCTTGTCATTCTCAGAAGGTAGCTCAAAGAGGCACCATAGTTTTGAATCCATCAATTCCTCCGGCTTAGCTTCTTTCCAAATGGCTTCCATGTCGGAGGTGTCTGTCGGTGCATACATGGACTGAACCATGAATTTATGCTCACTTTTCTCATTAAGATCATAGTCAAAGGGTTGAAGCATAACAGAGACATTCATGGAGAAGCCGGCATTGATGACCCCGCTGTTAGGTCGCACACAGTACCGGCGAGGTGCCGTGGTCTTCACTTTGAAACAAACATTTTTTTTCTGTGGGATTCATGAGTTTCAGGTTTTTTGTGATGACATTTCTGAACAGACATTTACATTTGAGCTCGAGCTGAGGTTCCAGGACATGGACCTGCCCAGATTTGGCCATGTCTCCTGTGGGGTGCTCTCCGGGAGGGACAGTGCATGCAGTGGTCAGGGGGTACTCAGGCCTAACTACATACACAATTCTGAAAAAATTGGCACAAAAAACAGCAATACCACAAGAAAAAAAAAGTGACAAATGATGAATTGGAAGGAGCCAATATGTCTAATTAAATATACTAGTCTTTTGTGCCATTATAAAGTTTACAAATTAGCAGATGTCCTACAACTTTATACTTTAAAAAAAAAAAAAATCAGATGGATCCATCAAGTAGAAGGTATGGTTGTCATCCATTTGATGGATCTATTTTTTCATATTTGTGCATTGTGCAGTAATATTGTGCAGAATATTCTGTCAGTCATAGACGTCTATAAATCACTGAGGTCAAAGGTCAAAATAGCTAAAAGGACATCCGACTGCTATTTCCTAGTTTTTACTGAGATGAAAATATTGATTCAGGATGATCCTTAATGTGTAAAATATATTATAAGTAATATATAGATATCATAGCAGTAAGCTAATATATTTCCTGAATTCCCACATATGGATACGGAACTACAGGAATCAGACATGACTTCATCATTACTTGTTATATTACATTTCATGAACTATATTTAAAGTCCTGTATATTGTGTTTGCCTACTATTTCATATACTGATGATTGATGTACGGCTCCTTTTATCTACAAAAAAAGATCACATTTAATTTTAATTCTTATAAACCCTTCATATTTATACATTTCTGGGTATGGGTCCATCCATCTTAGAATAGATGAAAATCCCTGCAATGAAATTAACTAAAGAGATTTAGAAGTTATTAATAGCTTTCTTAGAAGGAATGATTGAAGGGTTAAGGTCAGTCTGTGGCACTGAATTATCAGAACACCAGAGCCTGAATTCAATACTGAAGAGCATGAAATGGAGTTCTAATTATATAACATGAAATAAGCGAGAAGAAGTGTGCATTAAGCAAATCTTGACTTCTGAAGGTGAATAGTTATTGAAAAACAGTTTAAGTAGATTTCTGTTTTGTTAAACTGAATAACAAGTGTTGGAAGCCCGCAAGCTCCATCTGCAGCAAATGCCCCAGATTGGATTAACAAAAAGCACCTATGCTACCATTGCAAATCACTGGGTATTGTTATGCCTATCCTTCTCCAGCAGCTTTTCTAGGTTTCTTCACTTAGAGAACATATGTCAGACATTGGCCACAGGGATAAATCTGGCTCTCAGGCTGATTTAATTTGGTCTGCGATGCCAGGCGCCCTTTATTCTGTATGAAGGACTATGTGCGGCCCATTATTTTATTTTGATTTCAATGTGGGTTCCATTATTCTGAATAGACAACTATGTGGGACTCATTGTTCTGTATGGATGACTATGTGGGGCCCATTATTCTATACTAGAAGGTGGCCCGATTCTAACGCATCGGGTATTCTAGAATTTATTGTGTAGTTAATGTATGTTTTTTTGTTATATATATCGATGCTGTTGTGTGTAGTTGCCAGTGTTTGTGTAGGGCACTGTAAATGTTCTGGGTGTTGTCTGGATGTGGGGGTGTGTGAGAGCGGTGTTGTATGTGTGTTGCATTGTGTGTGTTGCGTTGTTTGTGGAGCACTGTGTGTCTGCAGTGTTGTCTGTGTGTGGTGCTGTGTGTGTTGCGCAGTTTGTGTGGGTGTGGAGTGCGTGTGTGTGTTTTGGGGAGGTATGTTTTGTGCAGTGTGTGTGTTGCGCGGTATGTGCGTAAATTTGTGTATGCCGCAGAGTTTGTGTGTTGGGTGTTGTGTGTGTGCGCGGCGTTGTCTGTGTGTGGGTGTCTGTGTAGGGCGGTGTTTGTGGTTCCCAGTGTGTGTGTGGTGTGTTGTGCGGTGCGTGTGTGGCGCTGTGTGTGTGTTTTGGGGGGAGGTGTGCACCCCCATCGTGCTCCATCCCCCATGCTGCACACCCCCCATCGTGCTCCATCCCCCATGCTGCGCACCCCCCATCGTGCTCCATCCCCCATGCTGCGCACTCCCCATCGTGCTCCATCCCCCATGTTGCGCACCCCCCATCATGCTCCATCCCCCATGCTGCGCACCCCCCATCGTGTTCCATCCCCCATGCTGTGCACCCCCCATCGTGCTCCATCCCCCATGCTGCGCACCCCCATCGTGCTCCATCCCCCATGCTGCGCACTCCCCATCGTGCTCCATCCCCCATGCTGCGCACCCCCCATCGTGCTCCATCCCCCATGCTGCGCACCCCCCATCGTGCTCCATCCCCCATGCTGCACACCCCCCATCGTGCTCCATCCCCCATGCTGTGCACCCCCCATCGTGCTCCATCCCCATGCTGTGCACTCCCATCGTGCTCCATCCCCCATGCTGCGCACTCCCATCATGCTCCATCCCCCATGCTGCACACTCTCATCGTGCTCCATCCCCCATGCTGCGCACTCCCCATCGTGCTCCATCCCCCATGCTGCGCACTCCCCATCATGCTCCATCCCCCATGCTGCGCACCCCCCATCGTGCTCCATCCCCCATGCTGCGCACCCCCCATCGTGCTCCATCCCCCATGCTGCACACCCCCAATGCTGCACACCCCCCATAGTGCTCCATCCCCCTTGCTGCGCACCCCCCATCGTGCTCCATCCCCCATGCTGCGCACTCTCCATTGTGCTCCACAGTCACACATCAGATAATCAGACAGTATACACGCACACATCTGATCACATACACTCACACCCCACTTCTCCCTGTGCCCTCTGGTGGGCGGTCCCAGCAGCTGTGCTGCAAGCTGTGCTCCTCTGTCTTCTACCGACACTCACAGATCCGATCACATACACTCACACATCAGAACACACGCACACATCCGATCGCATACACGCACACATCCGATCGCATACACGCACACACACACTGATGATATCGCACATGCGCGCTCATACACTCACAACATCTGGAGATACCACATGCTTCCGGCCATGTGATCCTCTGGCAGGTCCTGGAAGGTCACTGCACGCACAGTATCGCCGCCGAGAAATAAGCGATATCACTGGATGTTGTGAGTTTGTGGATGCGATCTGATGTGTGTGTGAGGTGTGTGTGAGAGTGAGTGAGTGTGATCTGATGTGTGTGTGTCTGTTCTTATGTGTGTGCGTGTGTGTGTGTTCCGCCGCTGCAGGACCTTGATGTGCTCACCTGTTCCCGGTCGGCGTCTGGTGAGTATGACTGCGGGGTCTTCTTTCTTCTGTCTTCTCTCTTCTGGGGGTGCCCGCTGCCTATAATGAAGTGTCTTGCAGTGTCTTTAACTCTTTCACCGCTGCATGACACTTCATTATTGACCGCAGCCAATGCCGGCTCCCTGCAGATGTGTACCGGGAGCCAGTGTTCGCTGGTAACCATGATACACATCGGGTAACTAAGGGAAGCGCTTCCTATAGTTACGCGATGTGTATCATGGTTACCAGCGTACACCGGCTCCGTCACGATCCCAGCATCGCAAGGTTATGTCCGCCGGGGGCGGGGCCGAGTGTGCCAACATGTGGCGGGGGCGAGCGGGCGAGGCGTCAGCGTATGCCGGCTCCCTGCACATGTGTCTTGGGAGCCGGTGTACGCTGGAGCGGGCGATGCGTGCGGAGGGCCGGGGCGAGCGGCTAATACATGCGGGGGGCGGGGCCAGGCCGAGGCGAGCGGCCAATCCGACAGTTGTCACGCTAACGACACTGTCACGGTTACACTGTCACGGTGACACAATTTTGGAGCAAGACAGACAGACAGACAGACATAATAAGGCAATTATATATATAGATGGAGGAATATGTGCAGCCCATTATTCTGTATAGATGGCTATATAGGGCCCATTATTCTGTATGACTAACTATGTGAGGCACATTATTCCGTTGGGAGGCCTATGTGGGGCCCATTATTCTGTATAGACAACTATGTGGGCCAATTATTCTGTATGAAGGGCTATGTGATACTCATTATTCTGTATGCAAGACTATGTGGGGCCCATTATTCTGCATGGAGGGTTATGTTGGGCTCATTATTCTGTATGGAGGGCTATGTGGGGCTCATTATTCTGTATGGAGGGCTATGCTGGGCTCTTTATTCTGTATGGAGGGCTATTTGGGGCTCATTATTCTGTATGGAGGGCTATGTGGGGCTCATTTTTCTGTATGGAGGGCTATGTGGGGCCCATTATTCTTTATGCAGGACTATGTGAGGCCCATTATTCTGCATAGAGGGCTATATTGGGCCAATAATTCTGTATGGAGGACTATGTGGGGCACATTATTCTGTATAGAGGACCATGTGGGGCATATTATTCTGTATGGAGGATTATGTAGGGTCCATTATTCTGTATAGAGGGCTATATTGGGCACATTATTCTGTATAGAGGGCTATGTGGGGCCCGTTATTTTGTATGGAGGGCTGAGTAGGGCATATTATTTTGTATAGAGGACTATGTGGGGCATATTATTCTGTATTGAGGACTATGTGGGGTCCAATATTCTGTATAGAGGATTATATTGGGCCCATTATTCTGTATGTAGGACTATGTGGGGCCCATTATTCTGTACGGAGGGCTATCTGGTGCCCATTATTCTGTATGTAGGACTATGTGGGGCCCATTATTCTGTATGGATGACTATGTAGTGGCCTTTATTCTGTATGGAGGAATATGTGGGGCACATTATTGTGTATGGAGGACTATGTGGGGCCAATTATTCTGTATTGAGGAATATGTGGGGCCCATTATTCCAAATGGAGGAATATGTGGGGCACATTATTCCATATGGAGGAATATGTGGGGCACATTATTCTGTATGGAGGAATATGTGGGGCACATTATTCTGTATGGAGGGCTATGGGAGGAACATTATTTTGTGTGGAAGACTATGTGGGGCCGATTAATCTGTATGGAGGACTATGTGGGGGGTCATTATTCTGTATGAAGGACTACGTGGGGCTTGCGACTAGGTTGACCCACTATATTTTCCTAGTTTTTCACTTTGGCCTCTTTGTGTATTTGAGTTTGACATCTCTGATTTAGAGCAAATAATCTGTTACCTTTCATACCTGTTTTTTCAAATATCATGACCAAAGCAAAGTGACTTTTTGGAACCCAGCATCTGGACCAAATGTTCCATCTATACAACTTATACTACCCCTAACTTTTATATAAAGATTAGAGTTGAGCAATGTTTGAGCTTTGAGGTTCGCCAATTTCATGTTCGAGTGATTTTGGGGGTGTGCTCGAGATCGAACTCGAACTCGAGCTTTTTGCTAAAAGCTCGACAGTTTGAGTTACGTTCGAGAATGGTTCGATCACCAAACTAGTTATTAGCTGGCTTTTCACTGTAATAGTGTGAGTCACTGTGATTCACGCTATTATCAAATTTGGGGGGGGACTCAGATTAGAGCTGTGGTGCTGCTGAGTGTTGATATAATCCCAATCACCATTTTTTTTTTTCCTAACCGCACATGCAGTGGGGCGGGCCAGGATGTCAGCCAATCACAGACACACACACAGCTAAGTGGATTTTTGCCAGACAAGCAAGGGCATGTGTCATAGGCTGTGCATGTCACATATCCTTGCCTTATAAAATACGGCCATTTTCCCCTTCGCCGCCATTATCTGCCTTCTGTGTGGGGGTGACAGTCACCGCTCACACTGCTGCTGCCGCTCCTGCTGTGTGCGCTATAGACATAGTGCAATCTACACCGCGCTGTAGGGATTAGGGACTGTTGGTTATTTCAGCCCCTTTCAGGGCTGATTTCCAGGCGTTCATAGCCATAGCTGCTAGGCAGTTCCGTGCGCTGTATACAGCTTTAGATACCAGCGTCTGTGTACCTCATCTCAGGGAATTCCTTGCTGCATTTTTTCATGAGTAGGGATAGAAAGTGAGGCTTCCTTTCCAGTCCTGCTACACACAGAACCCGGGCACTCTACCCACCTGCCCAGTTTTGCCACGCTATTTTATTTGCCCAAAGAGCTGACACTTTTTGTGCCATCCTAAAAGAGTCTGGAATACTAACTTAGTGTTCCTTTCCTGTCCTGGTACCCACAGAACCCGGGCACCCTACCCACCTGCCCAGTTTTACCACGCTATTTTATTTGCAAACTGTGCTGCCACTGTTAGGGGCATACACAAATTGTCTGTGATAGTCAGTGTTGGTTCTTCAGCTGTCAATAAAGCTAGACCACCTCTACAATCTACACCACCTCTCAATTTTTGCGTCCACATTTTAGGTGGCCAATCTTGTCGCTAACAAAATGAGTGGCAAAAGGACAGATGCTGGTGGGAAGGGGAACAGGCGTGTTGGAAAAGGAAAAAAAGTTTGTGTCCGTGGGGAAGGTGGGAAAGCTACATTAACATCTGCTGAAGATAGACCATCTTCCAGCAAAAGTAAGATGTCTACTACTTTCAGTGGACAATCTTATGTGCTCCCTTTTTCACGGAACCGAACAACTGTAACAAAAGTAGATGATGCACAAAAAAAGAACATGCTTGAATGGATCTCAAGGGCTCCAACAAGTGCCCTCTCCTTCACCTCAACCTCAACATCCAAAAAACAACAGTCCTCTGAGTTGTCATTCCATTCACACTTGCTTTCTCCCAGCTCTCAAGTCTCCACCCACCCTGCAGAGTATGGTGTAACATAGATGGCTGAGTCTGCAGAGCTGTTCAGTCACACTATAGCCTGGGAATCAGAGCTCTGCTCCCAAGCTACAGTGAGTACAGACCAGAAAATGGTCTGCAGTGATGCCCAGAAGCTTTGTGAGTCAGATTCAGGCCCTGATGACCAAGTTTCTGAGCATAATGTAGACCCTCATTCCCAAACCTGTGAGTGGAGACAATGAAGGAACATACTGATGATGATGAGACACAGATACCAGATTGGGATGACAACCTAGCTATTTAGTCAGGGCAAGAAGAGGTTAGGTCTGAGGGCAAGGGGAGTGCAAACACAACGCTTGGTGAGGAAGTTCTAGATCCCACTTACTGTGAACCCACAGTCAGGCACTCGAGGAGATCACCAGAGGCGGTGGAGGAGGATGCAACTGACGATGAAGTTATCTTGCGCCTTCCTGGACAGAGTCGAAATACTGGAAGCCCGACTACAACAGTATCCTCAGCCACAACTCTGCCTCTGAGGACAAGTTGGGGTGGCTCTGCAGGTCACATGGCCTCTAAGCCTTGCCTTGCCTGGTCCTTTTTTAACCTTGCAAAGGATCTCCCAAATCATGTGATCTGTAAAATTTGTCAGCAATCTATAAGTAGAGGCCAAAACCTCACCAGTTTGACAACTTCTTCCATGAATCGTCACATGAATAACAAGCATAAGTCCCAGTGGGAAGCTCACCGTGCTGCAATGCGGCCTAGCAGAGTGGGCCAAACACCTTCTGCCCCTTCAAGTTCTTCCACACACTCTTCCTCTTCTATGACTGTGGGGACAGCTGTCACACTTGTTTTTCCACACAGACCTTCCACCACTTTAACCACAACAGGCAGTTTGCTTGGCAGGTCGTCAGTTGGTTTGGAAGGGGAAACATGTGCTGGTGTAGAGCTCTCTCAGACATCGAGAGCACCAACTTTGGATAAAGGCAACATCGTGTCTCCGCCTGCACTTTCCTCACAGACTTGCAGTTTTCCAGGGACACCCTACTCACCATCGTCTCCACACAGCAGCCAGATCTCTGTCCCTCAGATGTGGACAAATAAAAGGCCATTTCCTCCGAGTCATGCCCCCCCCCAGAGTCATACTGTTGAGGTTGACTTTATCCCTCTGTAAGCTCTTGGCTACCAAAATGCTGCCTTTTCGACTGGTCGACACATAGGATTTTTGAGACCTTATGTCCGTCGCAGTGCCCCAGTAGCAGATGCCGAGTCGCCACTACTTCTCCAAGAAAGCTGTGCCTGCGCTACACCAACATGTCGCACACAACATCACCGCTTCCTTGAGAAACTCTGTGTGTGACCGGGTGCATTAAACGACCGATACTTGGACCAGTAAGCATGGACAGGGGCATTACATGTCGCTTACTGGGCACTGGTAACTATGGTGATAGATGGAGAAGGGTCTGCTGAACAAGTCTTGCCGTCCCCACGACTTGTGCATCAATCCTCTGTATATCGAAGTTCCTCCACTGCTTCTTCCTCCTCAACCTCGTCTCGGTCCTGCACCTTCGCCCCAAGCCTGCCTGGTCAGGCCACCCACGTTGTAACTGCGCACAAGGAATCCCGCACACCTCCTTACTATGCTGGCAGCAGAGCTCAACGGCATCATTTACCTTCAAATGTCTTGCAAATAAGAGTCCCACAGCGGCGGAGTTGTGGTCAGCTCTTGCGAGCGAGTTTCGTAAATGGTTGTCTCCACTCAACCTGCAGCCAGGGAAGGCCGTGTGCGACAATGCTGCAAACCTGGGTGTGTCCCTTCGCCAGGGCAAGGTGACACACGTGCCTTGTATGGCTCACGTGTTGAACCTTGTTGTCCAGCAATTTTTAACCCACTATCCCGGCCTAGATGGGCTTCTGCACAGGGCGCGGTCACTGTCTGCTCACTTCCGCCGTTCAACCGCCACAGCTGACTGACTTGCATCGCTCCAGAAGTCTTTTGGCCTGCCGGTTCATCGCCTGAAATGCGATGTGGCAACACGCTGGAATTCGACTCTCCACATGTTACAGCGACTGGAGTGGTCTCAGATCAAGGACCTATGCACCCTTCTGCACTGTTTCGACATGGCGACGAATATGTTTAGCGCTGACAATGCCATCATCAGCATGACAATTCTAGTCATGCTGGAGCACACGCTAAACACTATTCGGAGTAAGGAGGTGGGACAAAAGGAAGGGGAGGAAGTACAGGAGGATTTATATGCGCAAAGGATACCAACATCTACAAGGTCCAGACGTTCATCATCACCAAGGCGGCAGGCATGGGACGGTGGGGGAGAGGGATTAACAAGGGCGCATGGTAGCAGTCAAAATGTTGAGGAAGGTGCAGGAGACCGGGAAGAAATGGAGGATGAACTCTCGATTGACATGGAAGACTCAGCAGATGAGGAAGACCTTGGTCAAATTTCGGTTGAACAAAGTTGGTGGGGAGATGTCAGAGGAAGAAAGCATGGTTATCACCTCTCTGCCACAAACACAGCGAGGACGTGGTCCGAATGGATGAACAAGACACATGAGCCCCTTCTTGCTGCACTACCTACAACATGACCCTCGGATTGTTAAAATTAGAAGCAATGATGACTACTGGGTTGCCACACTATTGGATCCCCGGTACAAGTCCAAATTTGGCGAAATATTTCCAGCCATAGAAAGGTACACACTTATGCAGGAGTATCAGCAGAAGCTGTTACTCAATCTTAGCTCGGCTTTTCCACCAAACACCAGTGGTGCACGGAGTGAATCTCCCAGTTGTAACTTGCCAAGCATGGGACTGTCTCGTCATTATCAGTCAAACCATACCAGCAACACCGTATCTGGTGCTGGTAACAGCAATTTTATGGAATCGTGTCATAATTTTTTTAGACCATCCAATGCAAGGCACACAAGACAAGAAGTCTGACACATAGTCAACGGCTGCAGAGGATGATACAGGAGTATCTCCAAATGAACATCTATGCTATGAGTTTGCAATTGGAGCCTTGCTCATTTTGGGCTTCCAATCTTGTAAAATGGCCTGAGCTCGCCACTTACACCTTGGAGATCTTGTAGTATCCCGCAGCCAGCGTTGACTCTGAACGTGTCTTCAGTGCTGCTGGGTGTGTGCTGACAGATAAGCCCACAGGTCTGCCCAGTGACAATGTGGACAGACTAACGTTCATCAAGATGAAGAAGTCATGGATCCGCAAGGACTTTACTACCCCTGTGTCATCCTGGGGAGAGTAAAGGCTGGTGTATTTTGGAATGTGCTTGATGCAAATGTACCTGTGAAGTTTACAACTGGGGCACAAGTGATGCCACTGAAGTGGTGTCTGTGGGGCCCAATTTTTGTAAAAAAGGGAGACTTCGCTTGGAGTCCCTTTGCTGTGTTTTTAAAAATGATCCAAGATGAACAAATCATGGATCAGCAAAGACTTTGCTACTTACCCCGGTATCATCCCGGGGACAGTTAAATCTGGCGTATTTTAGAATGTGCTTGATGCAAATGTACCTGTCAAGTTTGCAACTGGGACACAAGTGATGCCACTGAAGTGGTGTCTGTGTTGCCCAATTTTTGGAAAAAAGGGAAACTCTGCTTGGAGTCCCCTTGCTGTGTTTTTAAAAATGGTCCAAGATGAACAAATCATGGATCAGCAAAGACTTTGCTACCTTCCCCGGTGTCATCCCGGGGACAGTTAAGGCTGGCATATTTTGGAATGTGCTTGATGCAAATGTACCTGTCAAGTTTGCAACTGGGACACAAGTGATGCAACTAAAATGGTGTCTCTGGGGCCCAATTTTTTGAAAAAAGGAGACTCTGCTTGGAGTCCCCTTGCTGTATTTTTAAAAATGAGCCAAGATGAGCAAGTCATGGTTCAGCAAGGACTTTGTTACCTACCCCGGGGTCATCCTGGGGACAGTTAAAGCTGGCATATTTTTGAATGTCTTGATGAAAAATCAACATGTCCAGTTTGCAACTGGGGCATAAGTGATGGCACTGAGGGGTGTGTGTGGCCCTGTTTGGAGTCCCCTTGCGGTGTTTTACATGATTTTAGAAGGGCATGCCATGTCTATATCTGCGTCTGCTGCTCTTTTTCCTCATCCAGCTGTTTAGTTTTCACATGAGTATATGTCCTTCTCACTTTCCCATGTGTTTGTGTTGTCTTGGGAGTTGTTTGTCACTTTTTGGACACCTTTGAAGGTGTTTTCTATGTGTTTTTATGTGTTTGTGATTGCCTCCCATTGTTTTCTATGGGGTTCAAGAGGTTCATCGAACAGCTCGCCGAACCGAACTCGAACGCAGCCTCCGTTCGACGAACCGAACCGAACTCGAGCCTCTAGAGGCTCTCTCATCTCTAATAAAGATGAATGATATTAATTTCTGTAAGTGGATGGATTCTACTATTTGTTCAAAAGTTTTCTGAATTCCTCTACTGACATTACGACTAGAGATGAGCGAACCGGTCGCGGTTCGGCTCGAGGTGGTTCGCCGAACGGAGGTCTCGTTCGAGTTCGGTTCGTCGAACGTTCGACGAACCGAACTCGAACGTATAGGCTATAATGGGAGGCAATCACAAACACATAAAAATGCATTATAAATGTACACAAACAGTTAATAAACATTGCCATAACACTTACCGGTCCTCGCGATCCCTTCTGCACTCTGTCTCCTGCCGCTATTCCATCCGATGATCGCTGAATCCTCCCGGTGACCTGCACTGCCAGCAGAGAAGCAGGACCTATCGTGACGTCAAAATAGCCATGTGACCAGTCACGTGGCTATTATCTCATTGGCTACAGACTGGTCACATGACTATGACACGTCATGTAGGACCTGCGAGTGCATCTCTCCGCTACACGGTGCACATATGTGTATCGCCGTGTACTGGCGGCATGCTCTCGCACACGGTCGACTCCCCGTTCCGTTAGGGACCGGCTGACACAGCCGGTCATTAACGGAGATCACCGTTGCCATAGCAACGCAGTTAGCGGTGACATCACCGCTAACCGCGGCTCCGAGAGCACCGTTGCTATGGTAACGCGTCTGTCAGCGTTACCGCTAGCAGCCAGCACTGATCACTCACGGAGTGAAGGCTGTACGCTGCTTCCCGATTGTAGTGAGCATTGTAGTGAGGATGGAGGTTCCCCAGCCCCAAGTGATGAGCTGGTGAATCTCATCCTCACTACAATCGTCACTACTACTACACTAGAAAGAAAGAAGACAGAAGAGCAGGATCGTAGAGGGCTGACAGGGGTAATAAAGATGGAGTCTCTAATGTGTCTGTGTATTTATTTCTATTAAAGTATTTTTTCTCTGTGTGGTGTCTTTTTTTTAACCCTTTATTGGAGATTCTTAATGGCCGGGTCAAACGTGCCTGACATTAAGAATCTCTGGCTTAATACTGGCTGGTAAAACAAAGCCAGTATTAACTCATGATTACCCAACAAGCCACCCGGCTCCAGGGCTGTTGGAAGAGTTGGATACAGCGCCAGATGATGGCGCTTCTATGAGAGCGCCATTTTCTGGGACGGCTGCGGACTGAAATCCACAGCAGAGGCGCCCACAAACCTCGGGCTAACCTGTGCTGCGGATTCCAATCCCCAGCTGCCTAGTTGTACCCGGCTGGACACAAAAATAGGGCGAAGCCCACGTCATTTGTTTTTTAATTATTTCATGAAATAAGTGAAATAATTAAAAAAAACGGGCTTCCCTATATTTTTGGTTCCCAGCCGGGTACAAATAGGCAACTGGGGGTTGGAGGCAGCCCGTGGCTGCCAGCTGTACCTGGCTAGCATACAAAAATATGGCGAAGCCCACGTCATTTTTTTGGTGGGCAAAAAACTTCTGCATACAGTCCTGGATGGAGTATGCTGAGCCTTGTAGTTCTGCAGCTGCTGTCTGCTCTTCTCCATACAGACAGACAGCAGCTGCAGAACTACAAGGCTCAGCATACTCCATCCAGGACTGTATGCAGAAGTTTTTT
The DNA here is from genome assembly GCF_048569485.1 of Anomaloglossus baeobatrachus. Lineage (NCBI taxonomy): Eukaryota > Metazoa > Chordata > Amphibia > Anura > Aromobatidae > Anomaloglossus > Anomaloglossus baeobatrachus. The sequence goes on along the minus strand of NC_134358.1, from coordinate 158,734,324 downwards.
GCCCCCTGAAAAAATTATGTGGGCTTCGCCATATTTTTGTATGCTAGCCAGGTACAGCAGGCAGGTACGGCTGCCCCCAACCCCCAGTTGCCTATTTGTACCCGGCTGGGAACCAAAAATAAAGGGAAGCCCTTTTTTTATTATTTCATGAATTTCATGAAATAATTAGAAAACAAATGACGTAGGCTTTGCCCCATTTTTGTGTCCAGCCAGGTACAACTAGGCAGCTGGGGATTGGAATCCGCACCACCGGTTGGCCTGAGCTTTCTGGGCCCCACTGCTGCGAATTGCAGTCTGCAGCCACCTCAGAAAATGGCATTTTCATAGAAGCGCCATCTTCTGGCGCTGTATCCAACTCTTCCAGCACCTGCCTGCTATACCTGGCTAGCATACAAAAATATGGCGAAGCTCACGTCCTTTTTTTGTAGTTTTTTGGCAAAAAAAATAAAAAATGCTTCCCTGGATTTTCCATTGCCAGTGAAGGTAACACCAAGCAGTGGGGGTTAGCAGCCAGTAGCTGCTTTGATTACCCTTAGCTAGCAATACAAAAAATGCAGCGGGAGCCCATATATATTTTTTTTAATTATTTATTTAAATAACTAAAAATAAAATGGGCTTCCCTGTATTTTGATTGCTGGACATCACAGTGCTGTAAAAATAAATCTTTAAAAAAATGACGTAGCGCTCCGCGGTATTTTTGATTCTCAGCGCAGATAAAGCAGACAGCTATGGGTTGCCACCCCCATCTGCCTGCCGTTACCTTGGTTGTCAATCAAAATACAGGGAAGCCCATTAATTTTTTCTATTTAAAAAATAGTTAAAAAAAAAAATTACGTTGGGTCCCCCCATTTTTGATAGCCAGCTAGGGTAAAGCAGACGGCTGTAGCCTGAAAACCACAGCTGGCAGCTTTACCGTGGTTGGGGATCCAATGTGGAGGTCCCCTCAGGCTCTTTTTTATAATTATTTTATAAATATTAATAATTACACAATAAAAGTAGGGTCCCCCCCAAATTGGATCACCAGCCAAGGTAAAGCGGACAGCTGTGGTCTGGTATTCTCAGGGTGGGAAGGTCCATAGTTATTGGGCCTTCACAGCCTAAAAATAGCAGGCCGCAGGCACCCCAGACGTGGCGCATCCACTAGATGCGCCAATCCTGGCGCTTCACCCCAGCTCATCCCGTGCCCTGGTGCAGTGGCAAACGGGGTAATAAATCGGGTTGATACTAGCTGTAAAGTCACCTGAGATCAAGCCCAGCAGTTTGTGATGTCATGGCGTCTATTAGATACCCAACATCATAAACTGTCAGTACTAACAAAAACAAAAAATCGACAAAAGAAATTTATTTGAAAAAACAGTCCCCAAAACATTTCCTCTTTCACCAATTTATTGTAAGAAAAAAAATAAAGGGGTCCCACGACGACTCTGGACCGTCTAGAATATGGGGGGGAGACACTCAGGGAACGTATCCCCCATTTTCTAGGAGTGCGGACCCTTCATGTGAGGAGTGTGGGTGCAATGAATCTGCACTCACTCTCCCCGGGTCCACAGCAGCAGAGTCCATGTCGTAATGGTTGCTACCAAAGCTGCAATGCCCTGCTCATGAGGTAAGGGCATGCCTAATCAGGAGAACTACTGTAGAGGAAGCTCTGCTCACTGGTATATAGGTGCTCAGAGGTAATAATAGATAAAATTAGTGAGTAACCTCGGCACTCTATATCTCCCAGACTAAGTCAGTAAGTCACAATGGATAGTAATGCAAAATCACTCTTTATTGGTCCGTATTAAGAAAATTTTTTTTTCATAAGCATATATGTTTTTGTCCAAAACAAGTTACAAATGACGTTTCGGCCTGAGCCTTCGTCAAATTGGACTTATCTGCATGTAATCATGAAAAAAGACAATAATCAGTATCACATAAGAGTGAGAGAACAATAACATATCAAAAACGAAGAAACTTCAGCTCTCCCCTCTTCACTCCCAAATCTTACCTCCGTTTTCCTAATGTGATTCCCAGGTTTTGTGAGTTGAAAAAACTTTCTGATTTGAGGCAGCTTGAATCAGAATCCAGAAATTATGATTTTCTTCCTGACAGGTTTATCACAAGCAATCCTTCTTTTTATCCTGTTCAGTCCAAACCATCTGTGTTAGATATTTTTCAGGAACACATTGAAGAGGATTTGGTTGCTCTTGATAGAATCACAGGTGTCAGAAACAACAATCTCAACCCCCAAGAGGTTTTGGCTTTACAAGATCTACAATCTAACACTGGTTTAATTATCAGGGAAGCCGATAAGGGGGGAGGGGTTGTTGTTTTAGATGCTCTTTTGTATTTCAAAATGAACCATGCCATTTTGTCTGATGATCATACGTATTTACATTTACAAGGGGACCCAACTAATTTCTTCAAGGTAAAGATGGATAAAATGCTTCAGGCTGGTTTGGAGGGGGGCATTTTTACACAAAAAATTTTTGATTATCTTACAGTGGATCATCCTGTGATTCCTGTGTACCATGCCCTCCCTAAACTACATAAAGGTGTTTTTCCCCCTCCATTTAGGCCCATTATATCCGGCATTGGTTCCCTTGGTGAAAAACTTGGTGCTTGGTTGGATCATTTTTTGCAGCCTTTAGTTAGAGAATTGCCAGGTTTTCTCAGAGACACTAAATCCCTTATCAATAATTTGAATTCTATATCCTGGCAGGGCAACTACATGTGGCTGACATGTGATATTGTCAGTCTTTATCCTTCCATTCCACATCATGTAGCTTCTGATTGTTTGCAGTTGTTTCTCAGAAAACACAGTTCATATCCCATTCACATACAAAAGTTCATCATTACTGCAATCAACTTTTTATTAACGCACAATTATTTTTCTTTTGATGAAAAGTTTTTTCTGCAGAAATGTGGCGTTAGCATGGGAGGGAAATTCTCTCCCTCCCTTGCTAATATTGTTGTAGCCATTTTTGAGGAATTTTACATTTTCAATGAAGATAATGAATTTTCAGATCATATAGTTTTTTACACACGTTACATAGATGATGTATTAATTATATGGAGAGGGGATGAGGTCACTGCACATTCTTTCATTAACCATCTCAACCAAAATTCTTTTAATCTTAAATTCACATTTCAAACAAATTCCACCAGCATTAATTATCTAGATGTCACTTTGATAGGGAAGGGCAGTGTAGTGGAGATCCTTCCTTACCATAAGGACACGGACTCCAACTCCATTTTAATGGCCAGTTCATGTCATTCTCCGCATGTCATTAAAAATATTCCGCTTGGTGAACTTATCAGGTTAAAGCGCAACTGTTCCTGTCCAGAGGCTCTACAAGTGGAAATGGACTGTGCTGTTACCAAGCTCAAACACAGGGGTTACCCGAAATGGTGTCTAGATCGGGCAAAAATTATAGTTAATGAAATAGATAGATCGGATTTATTTAGAGATAACAACAAAAATAAGAACAATTTTAGTAGGAATAATGGTGTGACGTTTACAACGAATTTTTCTCCCCAATTCCATGATATAGTAAAAATAGTACAAAAACATCTGCCTATTTTACTTAGTGATGATTTATTAAATCGGATTTTCACTAAAAATAAAATTAATTTTGTGGCCAGAAGAGCCCCTAATCTTGCCAATATTCTATCCCCCAGTTTGGTTGTAAGCAGCAAGGATAATGCCATCTCTAAAAATTGGTTATCCTGCACAGGTTTTTTTGGCTGTGGGCACAATTTTTGCATCTCGTGCAAACATGCAAAAAAATGCAAATCATTTACATCTAATTATACAGGACTTTCTTATAACATTAACAGCTTTATAAACTGCAATACCCCAAATGTGGTTTATTTGATTGAGTGTATTTCCTGTCACGTTCAATATGTTGGCTGCACGAGTTGTCCCCTCAAACAAAGAATACGCAGACACATGTCAGACACATTAAATACATCTGCGGTAAATGTGTCTGCTGTTTCCAGACACTTTGCCTCTGTTCACAATAGATGTCTGGACAATCTTGTTTTCACAGGCATTGAAAAAGTTTCCAGACCTAAAAGGGGTGGGGATCTTAGAAGAAAGATTCTTAATAGAGAATCTTTCTGGATCTTCAAATTGGGCACGAGAATGCCGCATGGTCTGAATATGAGGAGAGATCTTGTTATGCAGTATACTTGAATTCCAGAATTATTTGTTCTTTATAGGACATACCTTTTCAGTACCAATAACTATATCATATTATACTGTAGTAATTATTGGATATTTGATGGTTTAAGGTTATTCCTTTAGCATTTGAATTGAAATTTTCACTATATAGCAATTTGGACATTAATAAATGTGTTTTTTTTTTTTGTTTTTTTTTCCCGTCCTTCTTTTGTCCCTGTCAGGAGAAAAAAATCTTTCTTGTCTCTAAAGAGCCCCTTCACTACAGATTATACCGGGCATATATATATTTCTTATCATGTGATCTCTCTGGTTGCTTCTGTTTTTAATCAGTTTATGTATATATATTTTTTGGTGTTTTTTCCCTTATTTTCTGTTGTTGTGCTGACTTTTTGGTGCAGTGTCTCAGTTTCTATTCTTTCACTTTTTTTTTTTTTTTTCTCTTCTCTGTGCTCTCCACACTAAATGGGCTGGGTGGTAACAAATCCAATTAATTCAACCTGTTCTTGTTGTGCACAGACTTTAAATACTGTCTTAGAGATTTCCTCTGCGCATTCCATGATTAAGACCTATTCAGGTTGAAACGCGTAGGAAACAGCTCCTCTGTCTTGCCTCTCTATTTTTGTCTTGCTTGGATGGAATATTAATATTTTTATTACCAATAAAGAAACTGTTTTTTAAGAAAATTCTACTTTCTCCTGAAGTTGCTGGAATTTCTTCCTTTCTTCAGAACAATAACATAAACTCGAACAATGTAGAGGTACAATTGGGATGCAGCAAAAAAATTGCAACACAGCAAGAAATGAAACACATGATACAAATGTCATAATACAGTACAAGGACAATATAGTAATGACAAATATGGGGTCAGAGTAGGTTTAGACAGCTCTGGTACGAAAGAGATGTCAATCATAAAGTAACATGTGCAGTAGGTGTAGAGCTACAGTATGCATGGCAGAGCTAATGGGTAGACTGACCATAGAAAAAGAACGGAGAAAAAGTGGAGAAAAAGTTGAGAAAAAGTGGAGCATAAAAGGAGAAAAAGTGGAGAAAAAAGTGGAGAAAAAGTGGAGAAAAAGTGGAGAAAAAGTGGAGAATAAGTGGAGCATAAGAGGAGAAAAAGTGGAGAAAAAAGTGGAGAAAAAGTGGAGAAAAAGTGGAGAAAAAGTGGAGAATAAGAGGAGAAAAAGTGGAGATTAAGAGGAGAAAAAGTGGAGAAAAAGTGGAGCATAAGAGGAGAAAAAGTGGCGCATAAGAGGAGAAAAAGTGGAGAAAAAAAGTGGAGAAAAAAGTGGAGAAAAAGTGGAGCATAAGAGGAGAAAAAGTGGAGAAAAAAGTGGAGAAAAAGTGGAGAAAAAGTGGAGAAAAAGTGGAGCATAAGAGGAGAAAAAGTGGAGATTAAGTGGAGAAAAAGTGGAGAAAAAGTGGAGCATAAGAGGAGAAAAAGTGGAGCATAAGAGGAGAAAAAGTGGAGAAAAAGTGGAGAAAAAAGTGGAGAAAAAAGTGGAGAAAAAGTGGAGCATAAGAGGAGAATGAAGTGGAGCATAAGAGGAGAAAAAGTGGAGAAAAAGTGGAGAAAAAAGTGGAGAAAAAGTGGAGAAAAAGTGGAGCATAAGAGGAGAAAAAGTGGAGAAAAAAGTGGAGAAAAAGTGGAGAAAAAGTGGAGCATAAGAGGAGAAAAAGTGGAGATTAAGAGGAGAAAAAGTGGAAAAAAAGTGGAGCATAAGAGGAGAAAAAGTGGAGAAAAAGTGGAGCATAAGAGGAGAAAAAGTGGAGAAAAAAGTGGAGAAAAAGTGGAGAAAAAGTGGAGCATAAGAGGAGAAAAAGTGGAGATTAAGAGGAGAAAAAGTGGAGAAAAAGTGGAGCATAAGAGGAGAAAAAGTGGCGCATAAGAGGAGAAAAAGTGGAGAAAAAAAGTGGAGAAAAAAGTGGAGAAAAAGTGGAGCATAAGAGGAGAAAAAGTGGAGAAAAAAGTGGAGAAAAAGTGGAGAAAAAGTGGAGAAAAAGTGGAGAAAAAGTGGAGCATAAGAGGAGAAAAAGTGGAGATTAAGTGGAGAAAAAGTGGAGAAAAAGTGGAGCATAAGAGGAGAAAAAGTGGAGCATAAGAGGAGAAAAAGTGGAGAAAAAGTGGAGAAAAAAGTGGAGAAAAAAGTGGAGAAAAAGTGGAGCATAAGAGGAGAAAAAGTGGAGAAAAAGTGGAGCATAAGAGGAGAAAAAGTGGAGAAAAAGTGGAGAAAAAAGTGGAGAAAAAGTGGAGCATAAGAGGAGAAAAAGTGGAGAAAAAGTGGAGAAAAAAGTGGAGAAAAAGTGGAGCATAAGAGGAGAAAAAGTGGAGATTAAGAGGAGAAAAAGTGGAAAAAAAGTGGAGCATAAGAGGAGAAAAAGTGGAGAAAAAGTGGAGCATAAGAGGAGAAAAAGTGGAGCATAAGAGGAGAAAAAGTGGAGAAAAAAGTGGAGAAAAAGTGGAGCATAAGAGGAGAAAAAGTGGAGCATAAGAGGAGAAAAAGTGGAGAAAAAAGTGGAGAAAAAGTGGAGCATAAGAGGAGAAAAAGTGGAGAAAAAAGTGGAGAAAAAGTGGAGAAAAAGTGGAGAAAAAGTGGAGCATAAGAGGAGAAAAAGTGGAGATTAAGAGGAGAAAAAGTGGAGAAAAAGTGGAGCATAAGAGGAGAAAAAGTGGAGAAAAAGTGGAGATTAAGAGGAGAAAAAGTGGAGAAAAATTGGAGCATAAGAGGAGAAAAAGTGGAGAAAAAGTGGAGCATACGAGGAGAAAAAGTGGAGAAAAAGTGGAGCATAAGAGGAGAAAAAGTGGAGAAAAAAGTGGAGAAAAAGTGGAGAAAAAGTGGAGCATAATAGGAGAAAAAGTGGAGAAAAAGTGGAGAAAAAGTGGAGAAAAAGTGGAGCATAAGAGGAGAAAAAGTGGAGATTAAGAGGAGAAAAAGTGGAGAAAAAGTGGAGCATAAGAGGAGAAAAAGTGGAGAAAAAGTGGAGAAAAAGTGGAGCATAAGAGGAGAAAAAGTGGAGAAAAAAGTGGAGAAAAAGTGGAGAAAAAGTGGAGCATAAGAGGAGAAAAAGTGGAGAAAAAGTGGAGCATAAGAGGAGAAAAAGTGGAGAAAAAGTGGAGAAAAAAGTGGAGAAAAAGTGGAGCATAAGAGGAGAAAAAGTGGAGAAAAAAGTGGAGAAAAAGTGGAGAAAAAGTGGAGAAAAAGTGGAGCATAAGAGGAGAAAAAGTGGAGATTAAGAGGAGAAAAAGTGGAGAAAAAGTGGAGCATAAGAGGAGAAAAAGTGGAGAAAAAGTGGAGAAAAAAGTGGAGAAAAAGTGGAGAAAAAGTGGAGCATAAGAGGAGAAAAAGTGGAGAAAAAAGTGGAGAAAAAGTGGAGAAAAAGTGGAGAAAAAGTGGAGCATAAGAGGAGAAAAAGTGGAGATTAAGAGGAGAAAAAGTGGAGAAAAAGTGGAGCATAAGAGGAGAAAAAGTGGAGAAAAAGTGGAGCATAAGAGGAGAAAAAGTGGAGAAAAAGTGGAGAAAAAGTGGAGAAAAAGTGGAGCATAAGAGGAGAAAAAGTGGAGAAAAAAGTGGAGAAAAAGTGGAGCATAAGAGGAGAAAAAGTGGAGAAAAAAGTGGAGAAAAAGTGGAGAAAAAGTGGAGCATAAGAGGAGAAAAGGTGGAGATTAAGAGGAGAAAAAGTGGAGAAAAAGTGGAGCATAAGAGGAGAAAAAGTGGAGAAAAAGTGGAGAAAAAAGTGAAGAAAAAAGTGGAGAAAAAGTGGAGCATAAGAGGAGAAAAAGTGGAGAAAAAAGTGGAGAAAAAGTGGAGAAAAAGTGGAGCATAAGAGGAGAAAAAGTGGAGATTAAGAGGAGAAAAAGTGGAGAAAAAGTGGAGCATAAGAGGAGAAAAAGTGGAGAAAAAGTGGAGCATAAGATGAGAAAAAGTGGAGAAAAAGTGGAGAAAAAGTGGAGCATAAGAGGAGAAAAAGTGGAGAAAAAAGTGGAGAAAAAGTGGAGCATAAGAGGAGAAAAAGTGGAGAAAAAAGTGGAGAAAAAGTGGAGAAAAAGTGGAGAAAAAGTGGAGCATAAGAGGAGAAAAAGTGGAGATTAAGAGGAGAAAAAGTGGAGAAAAAGTGGAGCATAAGAGGAGAAAAAGTGGAGAAAAAGTGGAGATTAAGAGGAGAAAAAGTGGAGAAAAAGTGGAGCATAAGAGGAGAAAAAGTGGAGAAAAAGTGGAGCATAAGAGGAGAAAAAGTGGAGAAAAAGTGGAGCATAAGAGGAGAAAAAGTGGAGAAAAAAGTGGAGAAAAAGTGGAGAAAAAGTGGAGCATAACAGGAGAAAAAGTGGAGAAAAAGTGGAGAAAAAGTGGAGCATAAGAGGAGAAAAAATGGAGAAAAAAGTGGAGAAAAAGTGGAGAAAAAGTGGAGAAAAAGTGGAGAATAAGAGGAGAAAAAGTGGAGAAAAAGTGGAGAAAAAGTGGAGAAAAAGTGGAGCATAAGAGGAGAAAAAAGTGGAGAAAAAGTGGAGAAAAAGTGGAGCATAAGAGGAGAAAAAGTGGAGAAAAAGTGGAGAAAAAGTGGAGCATAAGAGGAGAAAAAGTGGAGAAAAAAGTGGAGAAAAAGTGGAGAAAAAGTGGAGAAAAAGTGGAGAAAAAGTGGAGCATAAGAGGAGAAAAAGTGGAGAAAAAGTGGAGAAAAAGTGGAGAAAAAGTGGAGAAAAAATGGAGCATAAGAGGAGAAAAAGTGGAGAAAAAAGTGGAGAAAAAGTGGAGAAAAAAGTGGAGAAAAAGTGGAGAAAAAGTGGAGAAAAAGTGGAGATTAAGAGGAGAAAAAGTGGAGAAAAAGTGGAGCATAAGAGGAGAAAAAGTGGAGAAAAAGTGGAGAAAAAGTGGAGAAAAAAATGGAGAAAAAGTGGAGAAAAAGTGGAGAATAAGAGGAGAAAAAGTGGAGAAAAAGTGGAGAATAAGAGGAGAAAAAGTGGAGAATAAGTGGAGAAAAAAATGGAGAAAAAGTGGAGAAAAAGTGGAGAAAAAGTGGAGAAAAAAATGGAGAAAAAGTGGAACACCCTTTGGTACCTTTCATGTGGCACTAAGGGGGGTTTAGCTTTGTATTTAGCCAAAAAAATGAAAAAAAAATGACGTAGGGTTCCCCCTAGTTTTGTAGCCAGCTAGGGTAAAGCAGACGGCTGCAGCCTGCAGACCACAGCTGGCAACCTCACCTTGGCTGGTAATCCAAAACTGAGGGCACCCCACGCTGTTATTTTAAATTAAATAAATAATTAAAAAAAAAAACACGTAGGGGTCCCCCAAAATTGGATCACCAGCCAAGGTAAAGCAGACAGCTGGGGCCTGATATTCTCAGACTAGGGAGGTCCATGGTTATTGGACTCTCCCCAGCCTAAAAATAGCAGGCCGCAGCCGCCCCAGAAGTGGCGCATCCATTAGATGCGCCAATCCTGGTGCTTCGCCCCAGCTCATCCCGCGCCCTGGTGCGGTGGCAAACGGGGTAATATATGGGGTTAATACCAGATGTGTAATGTCACCTGGCATCAAGCCCTGGGGTTGGTGAGGTCAGGCGTCTATCAGATACCCGACATCACCAACCCAGTCAGTAATAAAAAAAAATAGACGACAAACACATTTTTATTTGAAAAAACACTCCCCAGTACATTCCCTCTTTAACCAATTTATTAGATTGAAAAACAAATCCAGGTCTGCTGTAATCCAAGGGGTTGCCATGACGATCCACACTGTCCCAGTCAATGAAGAGCAGGATGTTCCCCATTGGCTGGGAGAGCAATGCAGTGACCTGAGCTAACATCAATGGGTCAGCCCAGGTCACTGCAGGGGATGACAAGTGCTGCTGTCAGCGAGGTACATTACCTGCGCTGATCTCCAGCACACTGACAGCCCCTGTCACTGAGGTCAATGACCGGCGCCTTCACAGCAAGTATCGCGAGAGGTCCGTGACGTCACCGCTAGTCAGTCTCGGGTCGGAAGTGAGAGGTGATGTGACAAGCGGCGGCCATGGAGGACAGTGACAGCGCTGAGGTCGGGATGGCGGGACTTCATCACCGCAGGTAAGCCGAGCGGGGGGGGGGGATGTGTGTGTGTGTGTGTGTGTGTATGTATGTGTACATGCCGCGGGCTGGAGGGGGCGGAGTGAGCTGAGCGGGAAAGTGTGGGCTTCCTGCACGTAACTAAGATAAACATCGGGTTACTAACCAAAGCGCTTTGCTTGGATACCCGATGTTTATCTTGGTTACCAGCTTGTGGCAGGCTGCCAGCGATGGTTCCTGCACACTGTAGCTGTAAAAAGCCCTGCTTTTTGCTGCTAGATCCGTTCTCGAACGTATCTAGAACTATCGAGCTTTTAGCAAAAAGCTCGAGTTCTAGTTCGATCTCGAACAGCCCAAAAATCACTCGAGCCTAGAACTGGAGAACCTCGAACCGCGAACCGCGCTCAACTCTAATTACGACATTACTATTTAACCTGCATCACTGTATGGGCACTGATGTATGCATTGAGTACAACCAGACATTGCACTCTATTGTCACATTTTTTTACAGTTTTATTACTGTCATATCACATAATGTCTTAATTTTAGACAAAAAGAAAAATAGTTTATTCTGGAAACTAGGAGAGATTTGGCCTGGTAGTCAGTCCCATTCTACTGATATACAGTAGTACAACAGTTGTTGAGTGCTGTAGCTGGTATAGAAAATCTTTATTTTTGTTTTCTTTTTCAGACTCAAGTATAATATAAATTAATGGTCTGGGCCAGTGGGTAATAAAGGTCATTCACAAACTTTAAGACAGGTAAATTTGGGCCCATAAACAAGCAGTAATTAATTATTCAAAAGTTGATCGACCTTCATTTACAGGCCCATACATGAGGACACTGAAAGCTGTATTAACAATATTTCTACCTACACAGAGCATGCACATGGCGGCCAGCACATCTCCTGTTTACATGGTGCTACATGCTGCCAAGAATAATAATGTTTCTATCTGCATAAAAGAGCCAATCAGCCAACAAATGAGTTTTTTGTTTCTTTGCAGGTTGATTGACTGCAGGTTTACACAAGCCAATGATGTGGAACAAGCTTCCATATGAGTTCCAATTAGTGGTCTTTTTAAACAATCCTTTAACTTCCAATTCAATTAATAAATGAATATGATACAGCAAAACAATATGTTGCTGTACAAATTACATAGCAACAGACACAAAGTGATCATCCTACAGTATATCAGCAAGATCTCATTTATATTGTGCTTCTGATAACGCATTCAACATGTTTGATTATCTAAAATAGCAATGAGCTTAATTGCAGTGGTAAGAAACATTTAGTAACTTTGGAGACAAGGCACCAAGTCAAAAGGTCACATTGTGACATTGCCTAAAATAATTGCAAATGTGGTCATACTACAGCCTGGAATTATACAAACATCCCAAGGGCTGTATTTTATAAAATCCTGTTAGGTCAATAACATATTTCCTTGTACTGATTTAAACCACTATTAACAAATGCACCAATAATGACATGCTAATGTAGACCACAGGGTCAAAAGGTGCACCAAATATACATCTCGGCCAAACATTGCGCAAAAATGGTTTTGACGCCTTTTGGTGCTGTTTTCTGCCCGGAGGTTAGTGGTATACCGTCAATAGAGGAAGACCAGGCGGCTGCTACGGGGCCCTTGACCTGAAGGGACCCGGAGTGGATGCCTGCGGTGTGTGTATTTTCACTCTCCATCATTTCCAGCACTGGTGGGCTGCCGAGGGTGTCATCAAGCAGCTGATTAAGGGCGTGGGGGGGGGGGGCGCACTGCTTGTATAGCTGTAGGCACCAGCACAGAGATGCAGACTCCACACTGCACACAGGACAGCCTCTGCTGTAGAGGGGAGAGTGGCCAGGCAGCGTCTTCTACCAGTCAGAGAGCTGTGAAATTTGCCAGGAGGCGAACAGCCTATCAGGAGAGAAATAGATTGGAAGGCTAAACAGTGCAGGAGAAGGAGCAGAGACCTGACAAAAAGATAACAGAGCAGGAGAGAGAAGGAGCAGAGATCTGGCAAGGAGAGAGAAGGAGAAGAGACCTGACAAGAAGACAACAGAGGAAGCAGAGAGCTGAGCTAAGCAAACAAGAAGGGAAAGCACCAGAGAGAAATAGCAGAGGAGAGGAACTGATCACAGCCAGGAGGACTCACAGGAAGTGGAGGCAGAAGCCATTAACATCATCTCTCACAGCACAGGAGCAGGTGAGTATAATAATGTGCAAATGTCTGCCTGTAACACTACAGAAAAAAACTGCCCTGTGCTGTGTCATCCCTGTGTGTAATATCTCTGTACTAAAAGGGAAACCATCAGCAAGTTATAAATAAATACTTTGTCCTGAGCTATGCAACAGAGCATGAAGCAGAGCCAATATACCAGATGTAGCACTGCAGAGGTTTATCAGAGTATGAGGGAAGCCCCATGTATCGCTGCAATAAGCATGGGGCTTCCCTCCTATTCTGGTACCCCCTCTGCAGTGCCACATCAGGTATATTGGCTCTGCTTCATGCTCTGTTGCACAGCGCCGGTATATTGGCTCTGCTTCATGCTGTGTTGCAGAGCGCTGCACAGAGCGTTTACTTAGGGCTTGCTGATGGTTTCCCTTTTATTGTAATACTCTTTTGCAGTACCTATATCAGGCTCATCAGGCCTGCTTTATGCTGTGCCGAACAGATCATTTATCCCAGTCCTCCACCCCCTTCTCTTAGCTCGGCACATGTATATTTCTGTTCTTCTTGGTGTATTTTTGCACTCGTTATCCCATATCTATATCTGTACAGGGATTGATAGTTCCTGGGTCAGTGGATCATCATGCTGGTTATAGGATCCTATGTATTACTTGTTTTGTTATTTGATTGGATCACATGGATGCCCTGACATGTTAGCAGTGAGCTATAATAACCTTTATTGAAGCTATACGTATGACTCTGTGTTGGCTGTGTAGCACGATGCATATTTAATCTATGTATTGTTATTGTGCATTATTGTTTATGAGCATATTATAAGAGTGAGTTATCATAAGTAGAGTTGAGCGCGGTTCGCGGTTCGAGGTTCTCTAGTTCGCGGCTCGAGTGATTTTGGGGGCTGTTCTAGATCGAACTAGAACTCGAGCTTTGTGCTAAAGCTCGATAGTTCTAGATACATTCGAGAACGGTTCTAGCAGCAAAAAGACAAGCTAATTACTAGCTGGCTTTCCGCTGTAATAGTGTAAGTAACTCTGTGACTCACACTATTATGAAATTTCAGGGCATAGTGTGCGGGAACAGATTCAGATCACTGCTGTTTGTATAATGGCGATCGCCATTTTTTTTTTTTTCCTTGTCTTCCTTCCCTAAGCGTGCGCGTGTAGTGGGGCGGGCCAGCATGTCAGCCAATCCCAGACACACACACAGCTAAGTGGACTTTTAGCCAGAGAAGCAACGGCATGTGTGATAGGATGTCCATGTCACATGTCCCTGCATTATAAAAACGAGTTTCTGCCCGTCCGGACGCCATTATCTCTTCTGCGTCTGAGTGTCAGTCACCACTGGCGTAGCTCCTGTCTCCGATACTGCTGTGTACCCTCTATACACAGCGATATACAGAATACGGATAGAAGTTTCTTTCAGCCCTTCTAAGGGCTAATACCGGCAGGGTCAGAGCCATAGGTGACAGTCAGGGCAGTGAAAACAGATTTTAACAGCTACACAAGATGACAGCACCTGTCTAAGGTCAGGGATTTCCTCGCTGCATTTCCCCATTAGGAGGGATAGAAAGGGAGGCTTCCTTTCCTCTACCCAGACCCACAACCCTGGCACTGTACCCTCCTGTACAGTGGCATCCTAAAAGTGGCTGTTGTACTCCATTAGTGCCCCACTGGTGCAAATCTATTTGCAGCACCTCTGCATGACACCCTCATGCACATTTTGCTATGCTAATTTTATAGCAAACTCAGGGAATTCCTTGCTGCATTTGATCATTCGGAGGGATAGAAAGTGAGGCTTCCTTTACTGTCCTGGTACCCTCAGAACACGGCCACTGTACCCACCTGTCCACTTTTGCCACGCTATTTAATTTGCCCAAAGAGCTGACTCTTTTTCTGCCTTCCTAAAATTGTCTGTAATACTAAGTTAGTGTTCCTTTGCTGCCAAGCAAGGTACAACACATGTGTATTCTACACTCCTTTCCATTTCTGGAATGCAATTATTAAATGCAGGTAGTCCAGCCAATCTGTGACGAAGGTGCTGGTGTGGATATAATGTAGCCTGCATCCAATGTTGGTTTTCTTGATGTCTGACAGCTCAACAATACCATCTGTTTCCACTTCCATGGCGCATCACAAGAGCTTCCCAGTTATCTACCTAAACATAGACAAAACACATTACCCCCCCCTGAATACCCTTGTTAGCTGAAGCCTCACAGATAATGCAGATGATAACAGTGTGAATGCAAAGCACACAGCTCTGCAACACAGTCATGGAAATCTTGAAAAGCAACAGTAAATGCAAACATGTGTTGCTCTCCCTCTATGATTTAAACTGTACGTGACAATTTGATAGTGCAGAGGCAGCAAGTCTTATTGTCTATAAATAGTCGGCCTACCCAGAACAGATATGTGTTTTGCTAATAAAACAAAGTGTTGCGTGCCCGCATTATTGTCTGGGCACAGCCTACCGTACCCGGGTACTGTGATGTCCAGTTGCCAGAAATACAGACTTTACGCTCCTCTCATGGTAAGCATGATAGACAGCACTGTAAGAATGTTGGTCTGTGGCACAGGATGCTGCTCACTGGCGTTACGGTACTGGTCACCAAACTCCAAAATGACTCCCCTCCCAATTGAACGAATTGTTTCCGCGGTGGCTCCTTGCTGTAACACACACCTTTAGCTTTTCCTTCTGTTCATAGACAGCATCTCCAAGTCCACACCCGAAGAGCAATTTCTCCTACACGTCTAAGTGTGGAGAGGCAGCTAGTGTCGCATGCGTGTGCCGATTTACCCCAGCCGCAGCCTAACTACAGTGTTTCACCTAGTGAGTAGCTCAGCCTGACTGTGCCATTCCTGAGGCTAAGTCTTCATTTCGGGATACAGCGCATGCTCCCACACTTAGTGCGAAAAGCCTCTTTGCACAGGTACTTGCACTCCGTGCCGGGTCTGAAGGCTACTTTACACACTGCGATATCGGGCGCGATATCGTCGTATGTGCGGCACGCCCTGTTCGTTAGTGCGATGTGTGTTCATCGCTGTGTGTCCATGTTTTAGTCGTGTGCTTACGGTCACATGTCACAATCTCTTTTATAGTCACCTTCCAAGCTATCTCGTTTCCCGATGTAATGAGGAACATTAGCATCGTTGTGTAGCGGTCTCACCGCATGGATTTCAAATTGTCATGGCGATATGGGCGTTGGTTCCCCACAC